>NC_140250.1:12118531-12121031 GCF_949987555.1 Borostomias antarcticus
GACGAGAACGAGGGAGAGAGAGAGAGATGGAGAGAGAGAGAGAGACACTACAATGATTTTAGCGTAGAATGGGAACTAGTATTTATTTCAGTGTGAGGGAGGGTAGGAGCCATGTACTGTTGAGGAAGTGCAGTATACACACACACACACACACACACTCACACACACACACACACACACACACACACACACACACACACACACAATCATACTGGTGTTTCTGTGGCCAAACCTTATCTGGGTGGCTTACATGGCTGAAATATCTACCTATATTGTGTGTGTGTGTGTGTGTGGGGGGGGGGGGGGGCTCTCCTGCCCCCTCACTGTGAAAATGACATGTACTGCTGAGGAGAGCTGTCACCCTCCACCAGGTCTCATCTGCTGCCAACCACACACACACCTGGCATATGATGAGTTTACCTACAGTATATGATGCCAACATGGGGATGTTTACCTAGCGTAGAACTAGCTCTCTGGCTAGTACATACTCTTCCTTGTATCTGTCTATCCCTCCTTTCATCCTTCTCTTCCCCTCTCCCTCTCTCCCTCCATCCTTCCCCCTCTCCCTCTCTCCCTCCATCCACCCTTCCCTCCCTCCCTCCATCCACCCTTCCCTCCCTCCCTCCATCTACCCCTCCCTCCCTCCATCCACCCTTCCCTCCCTCCCTCCCTCCATCCACCCTTCCCTCTCTCCCTCCCTCCCTCCCTCCCTCCATCCCCCCTTCCCTCTCTCCCTCCATCTACCCTTCCCTCTCTCCCTCCATCCACGCTTCCCTCCCTCCCTCCATCTACCCTTCCCTCTCTCCCTCCATCCACCCTTCCCTCTCTCCCTCCATCCATCCCCCCTTCCCTCTCTCCCTCTGTCTATCCTTCTCTGGCCAGTTCTCAGCAGGGAAGCAGGTTCCATTATATCCACAGCACTTAGCTTTACTGCCCCCCTGGCCTCCCCCAAATCCCCTCCACCAGCTCGGCTTATCCCCTCTGATGGGACCCGGGAGGGGGGGGGGGGGGGGGTGCAGGGAGCCACCTCTCTGGGAACATGAAATATGTACTGTACGTGTGACATTCTGTTTTATACATTACATTACAGTCATGTTGATGATGACGCTGATGATGATAATAATAATACATTATTAACACCTGTCATACAAAAAATGCAGCTCAAAGTGCTTTACAAGAAAGATGTGTTGTAAAGCATTCCTTGAAAAATAAAGGAATCAACATTTTTTAAGTGCAGCAGTAAGCAAATGCAAAAAGGCATCTCAGGCCTGTAAAGTCGAGCTAATTAAAGGCAAGTTACAGTGAAGAGACGTTTTTAGCTTTCTTTTCTTTTATATTTGGCGAGCTGGCTTTCCTGATACACTATCTCCTGATACACTATCTCCTGCTAGTGTTTCATAGCTTTGAGGTGTAATTGACAAAGGCTGCGTTCACCATGTTCTTCTGGCTGTTGCCTCCTTGGATGTTCTTAACACACACTTAACTTCACCTCAGTGTGAAGCCAAGCCTAGTGCTCTGTGTGTGTGTGTGTGTGTGTGTGTGTGTGTGTGTGTGTGTGTGTGTGTGTGTGTGTGTGTGTGTGTGTGTGTGTGTGTGTGTGTGTGTGTGTGCGTGTGCGTGCGTGCATGCGTTTGTGTAGCTGAGATGCTGCCTCGGGTATCAATGGACAGACTTGTTTCTCTGCTCTTATTGTTGTGTTAGTCACCATGCTGAGCAAGCCCACAGGGAGACTCAAGATCTATTATTCATGGTGTGTGTGTGTGCGTTTGTGTGTGTGTCTTCACAGGGAGCTGAATGGGAATAACCTCACACGCATCACCAAGAGCGACTTCTCCGGCCTCAAATACCTGCGCGTGCTGTAAGTACCCTTTCATCCTCATACTGTGCGTGGGCGCTGTGAATTCAGTCCGTCTACCGGCTGTTCCGTACGCCCCGCTTTAGCGTGACTCTGTAACGCATGCATGCACAGGTACTGTACAGTACAGTATAGCGCGTGTTTATTGAAGTGTGACGTTGAAAAGGCCTCGTCCCCTGCGGAGCACTGTCTTGACTGACCGGTGTGTGTGTGGGAGCTGATGGGAGTGTGTGTGTGTGTGGGAGCTGACGGGAGTGTGTGAGTGTGTGGGAGCTGATGGGAGTGTGTATGTGTGTGTGGGAGCTGACGGGAGTGTGGGAGTGTGTGGGAGCTGATGGGAGTGTGTGTGTGTGTGTGTGGGAGCTGACGAGAGTGTTTGAGTGTGTGGGAGCTGATGGGAGTTTGTGTGCGAGCTGATGGGAGTGTGTATGTGTGTGTGGGAGCTGACGGGAGTGTGTGTGTGTGTGTGTGTGTGGGAGTGGGAGTGTGTGGGAGCTGACGGGAGTGTGTGTGTGTGTGTGGGAGCTGACGGGAGTGTGTGAGTGTGTGGGAGCTGATGGGTGTGTGTGTGTGTGTGTGTGTGTGTGTGTGTGTGTGTGTGTCGGAGCTGACGGGAGTGTGTGTGTGTGTGGGAGCTGACGGGAG
>NC_140250.1:12136031-12146031 GCF_949987555.1 Borostomias antarcticus
AGTGTATATTGGCCTTAAATTGCCCCGAATGTAGACAACACTTTCCTCTGGTTTCGCTTTGGTTTTTGGTGGGTCTATTACATACACAGTTGCCTTGGGCCACTTCTGATTGGTGAGCAATGACTTGAACATGGAGAACGGTACGTCTGATTGGTGAGCATGGCTGTCTGTCACGCATGCTGTAGGCTATAATGTAATAATCGCAGCCTTCGCGATTTGCTACTCGTGTTGTGTCAAATCGCGATTTCAATTTGAAAACAATTAATCTTTCAGCCCTAATACAGACACACACACACACACACACACACACAGAGGCCCTTACATGCCGTTAGTCATTGGATGTAAGGAATGTGTGTGAGAGCTTGTCTATTTCATATTGGGGCATGTGTGTTTGTCCCTTAGGTAATGCCTAATCGTGTGTGTGTGTGTTTGTGTGTGTGTGTGTGTGTGTGTGTGCATGTGTCTGTGTGAAGGGACTGGCCTGGTCATTATGAATTGATATAGCATGAATAAGACATCACAGTGTGGTCTAGATCAGTCATGAGTCTACACACTCAGGGATTTCACTCTCCGCACCAGCAAGAGGGCCTGCTCACTGCATCAAAGTGTGTGCGCGTGTGCGCGTGTGTGTGTGTGTGTGTGTGTGTGTGGGTGTGTGTGTGTGTGTGTGTGTGTGCGTGCGTGCGTGTGTGTGTGTGTGTTAGTGGGTCAGTGGAGGATAGCCTTGGCAGGACCTGATTGAAAGTGACATACAGGAGACAGGGCTGCCCTCATGTCCTCTCTCTCTCTCACACATACACACACACACACACACACACCTTGGCTGCTGCCTGCACTGGCGGGGGCCGGTGGAATGCTGTGGCTTCAGCCAGAAATAAGAGGCCATATAGTGCCAGCCGTGTATGTGCGTTAGTGTGTGGGGGTGTGTGTGGGGGTGTGTGTGTGTCACAGCATATGGGGGATGGATGTAGTAGGGCTTTAAGGCCTCTCTCTGAATGGGAAAGCCAGTACATTCATCAGAGCTTTAATAGAGTGGGAGCTCTCCATGCCAGGAGTGAGAGTATTTGTGTGTGTGTGTGTGTGTGTGTGTGTGTGTGTGTGTGTGTGTGTGTGTGTGTGTGTGTGTGTGTGTGTGCGCGCATGTGTGTGTACAGGTGCGTATGGGTGTGTGTGTGTGTCTGGTGAGGGGGCTTTACAGGACCTCTCTGGTATCTGAGTGAGATCTTCAGTTATGAGGTGTCAGGGCCACGGCTGGAGGCTGGGGAGCAGAGGTGGCAGGATAGAGGCTGTGTTAGAGGCCGGTGGCCTGGGCTGGAGGCGGGCCGGGACTTGGGCTCGGGCTGGAGGCTGGAGGCTGGAGGCGGGCCGGGCTGGGGCTGGGGCTGGGGCTGAGGTTGCGGTTGGGGCTGGGGATGGATGGCCCTAGTAGAGGGTGGGGGTTGATGCTGGAGCAGGGGATGGGGTTGAGGTTGGGGATGGGATGGGGGTTGATGCTGGAGCAGGGGATGGGGTTGAGGTTGGGGATGGGGTGGGGGTTGATGCTGGAGCAGGGGATGGGGTTGAGGTTGGGGATGGGGTGGGGGTTGATGCTGGAGCAGGTGTAAAGGAAAAACCTTACTTGGTTTAGTTTAGATTTCAAAGAACACGCTGAGTGGTCGGTCAAGCTGGTTTTAAACAAAGGCAATAGTTTTATTCTGTTACGATTCTGCAGTCGGACTCTAGCACAGGAAGTGAATCCGGACAGAGTGAGTCAGATGTGGACGAGGTCGATCACACAGGTTATACAGTGAAAAAGGAAGTGACATAGTTTCAGGATGAAGAGGACAGGGAAGTGATGTCACACAGGAAGAATTTGTAGTTTTAACATACTGATCTATGAGAACGAACTACAAAGTTAGAACAACAGTCAAGTAGGAAAACAGAACACTTTGGTGAGACTTGAAATTCATTCACACAGGGGATGGGGTTGCCCGGGCAGCAGACCTCGCAGACACACGGGAGGAAAGGCCTCCAAACACTCCCTGTCCCCTGGGTGACGAGGCAGGAAACTATAGCTACACACACACACACACACACACACACACACACACACACACACACACACACAGCACTCTGACCGCCTAGCCCAAGGCTCTGTCTGATACATGTCTGAGATTGTAAACAAACAATCTGCAGGGCAAATTATCCCCCCCCCCCTTCCACACACACACACACACACACACACACACACACACACACACACACACACACAGACACACACACAGACACACACACACGCGACAACCCTCTAACCCCCCCCCCCCCCCCCGCTTTTGTTGTCTAGTCCATTGCAGGGAGAGTGAGAGCTTGGAAGGAAAAAATTAGTCGAAAAGTGTTTCATTTTAGCTGGACTAAGTGTGTTGTGTTGATTGGCCAGAATTTTTTAATTCACTAATTCGTACCAGTTCAACAGTTTGTGTTTGTCCTTCCTCTGACTGCCTACAGTATATGAGAATGGATAGTATGTAGGAGAGGGTAGTATGTATATATGAGAAGATGATAGTATGTATTGTATGCCTACCATCTACAGAGGATAGTTAGTATGTATGATAGCTACTCCTCTCTGACACTCACAGTTCCCTGCTGTTATGCCAGCATGCAACTCTGATCTCATTAGTCTCAGTGTGTGTGTGTTGTGTGTGTGTCTGTGTGTGTGTGTGTGTGTGTGTGTATGTTGTGTCTGTGTGTGTGTGTGTGTGTGTGTGTGTAAGGGGGAATTGAAAACTCCAGGGGGACGGAATCGATTTCCCTCCCCTGCTGTTTCAGCTACCGCTGTTACACACACGTACCACACACACACACACACACACACACACACACACACACACACCTCTGCTCCACCTCATCAAACCTCACCCCGGTGTGTGCACACGCGTGTGTGTGTGTGTGTGTGTGTGTGTGTTTGTGTGTGTACCTGTTGTGTGGTGTAAATGGAAAACCAGGTGCTCAGTCACACCAATCTGACACCCCCAGATGAGAGAGGAGGTGAGAGGGATGGAGGGAGGAGAAGACAGAGAGATGGAAGACAGGTGAATCTAATAAAGAGAGAGCGAGGGATGGAGAGAGGAAATGGAGTTAAAGAGCAATAGACAGAGCTGGATGGAGGGAGAGAGGAGACATACAATGGTGGGGATGGAGATTTAGGGATGGAGAGAGAGAGATGGAGAGAGAGTGAGAGAGAGAGAGAGAGAGAGAGAGGGGAGAGAGGGAGAGAGAGAGAGAGAGAGAGAGAGGGGAGAGAGAGGGAGAGAGCAATGAAGAGTAAAAGAGAGATTGCTATTGAGGGGTCCCATATGCGGCCTTTGAAAAGGCTCTCATCCTCTCGCGTGTATGTGTGTGTGTGTGTGTGTGTGTGTGTGTGTGTGTGTGCGCCTGCCTGCTGCGGCACCTGCATTAGCGCGCTGGCCGGGAGCTGTATGATCTCATCAAAGCTTGGCCGGTTGGTAGGAGGCACGGGAGGATCAAACACTTCTGATAGGACGCCATCGCTCTGTCCCCCTTATCTCCTCTGGCCTCCCTCCCCCCTCTCTCTCTCTCTCTCTCTCTCCCCTCCCGCCTGTCCTCTTACCCCCCCCCCCGTCTCTTTATTCTCTGAGACTGCCTCTCTATCCTCTCCTAGCTCTCTCCTCACCCTGACCCCCCCTGCTGTAGCTTATAGAGGCCCAGCGGGCTGCAGTCCGGGGCCTCAGGGTGTGGTAATGAGCTCTGCCCCTTTCATGTGGAGATCCACCCAAGAGGGGTGTGTGTGTGTGTGTGTGTGTGTGTGTGTGTGTGTGTGTGTGTGTGTGTGTGTGTGTGTGTGTGGGGGTGGGGGTGGGGGTGGGGGTGGGGGGGTGGGGGTGGGGGGGGGGGGGGGTGGGGGGGGGTTAGAGGACCAGATGACCAAAGGGCTGGACGTATGGATGGCAGGAGAGATGGAGGGATGGAGGAGGTGTGGAAAGATGGAGGAGGTATGGAGGAGGTGTGGAGAGATGGAGGAGGTGTGGAGAGATGGAGGAGGTGTGGAGGGATGGAGGAGGTGTGGAGGGATGGAGGAGGTGTAAAGGGGTGGAGGGATGGAGTAGGTGGGGAGGGATGGAGGAGGTGTGGAGTGATGGAGAGATGGAGGGATGGAGGGATGGAGGGGATGTGGAGGGATGGAGGGATGAAGGAGGTGTGGAGGGATGGAGGAGGTGTGGAGGGATGGAGGAGGTGTGGAGGGATGGAGGAGGTGTGGAGGGATGGAGGAGGTGTGGATGGATGGAGGGATGGAGGAGGTGTGGAAGGATGGAGGGATGGAAGAGGGATGGAGGAGGTGTGGAGGGATGGAGGAGGTGTGGAAGGATGGAGGGATGGAGGGATGGAGGAGGTCTGGAGGGATGGAGGAGGTGTGGAGGGATGGAGGAGGTGTGGAAGGATGGAGGGATGGAGGAGGTGTGGAAGGATGGAGGGATGGAGGAGGTGTGGAGGGATGGAGGAGGTGTGGAAGGATGGAGGGATGGAGGAGGTGTGGAGGGATGGAGGAGGTGTGGAAGGATGGAGGGATGGAGGAGGTGTGGAGGGATGGAGGAGGTGTGGAGGGATGGAGGAGGTGTGGAGGGATGGAGGAGGTGTGGAGGGATGGAGGAGGTGTGGAGGGATGGAGGAGGTGTAGAAGGATGGAGGAGGTGTGGAGGGATGGAGGAGGTGTGGAGGGATGGAGGGATGGAGGAGGTGTGGAGGGATGGAGGAGGTGTAGAAGGATGGAGGAGGTGTGGAGGGATGGAGGAGGTGTGGAGGGATGGAGGGATGGAGGAGGTGTGGAGGGATGGAGGAGGTGTGGAAGGATGGAGGGATGGAAGAGGGATGGAGGAGGTGTGGAGGGATGGAGGAGGTGTGGTAGGATGGAGGGATGGAGGGATGGAGGAGGTCTGGAGGGATGGAGGAGGTGTGGAAGGATGGAGGGATGGAGGAGGTCTGGAGGGATGGAGGGATGGAGGGATGGAGGAGGTGTGGAGGGATGGAGGGATGGAGGAGGTGTGGAGGGATGGAGGGATGGAGGAGGTGTGGAGGGATGGAGGAGGTGTGGAGGGATGGAGGGATGGAGGAGGTGTAGAAGGATGGAGGAGGTGTGGAGGGATGGAGGAGGTGTGGAGGGATGGAGGGATGGAGGGATGGAGGAGGTGTGGAGGGATGGAGGGATGGAGGAGGTGTGGAGGGATGGAGGAGGTGTGGAGGGATGGAGGGATGGAGGAGGTGTAGAAGGATGGAGGAGGTGTGGAGGGATGGAGGAGGTGTGGAGGGATGGAGGGATGGAGGGATGGAGGAGGTGTGGAGGGATGGAGGAGGTGTGGAGAGATGGAGGTGTGGAGGGATGGAGGAGGTGTGCAGGGATGGAGGGATGGAGGAGATGTGGAGGGATGGAGGAGGGATGGAGGGATGGAGGAGGTGTGGAGGGATGGAGGATGTGTGGAGGGGGCTGTAGAGATTCAGCAGGCTGTTATCTGGAGCCAGGACGGCCCCAAGCGCAGCTATCTCAGCCCAGGCTCCAACCAGCAGACCAGTCCTGTCCACTGCCTGGTCAGACAGAGATAGCACTGTGTGTGGGTGGGTGTGGGTGTGGGTGAATTGTAGCATTTGTTTGTCCCATTCATTATCAGTAAGATATTTACCATGGAGCCGGATGAAAAAGGTCAGATGCTTTAGCCAAGACAACGCGACATTAGAGAAACACACACACACACATTCGTTTTCTCCTCTATAGGCTGTGTGTGTTAGTCGCCTACTAAAGCTGCCATGTGTTCAAACAGAGAGCGAGAGATATGGACAGAAGACTGTCAGGGCCCTGCCCTGCTCCTCTGACCCATACAGCCATGCCCTGAACGCGTGGGTGTGTGTGTGTGTGTGTGTTTAATCCTGATTGTCTCAGTGTGTGTGTCCTCATGTCAGTGTGCGTGTGTGTGTGTGTGTGTGTGTGTGTGTGTGTGTGTGTGTGTGTGTGTGTGTGAGTGTGTGTCTGTAAGGATTTAGCCACAAACTAAGGGATAGGTGCTTATTGAAATGTGTGTGTGCGTGTGTGTGTGTTTAGTCTTGTAACGCTTGAACATTCACAATTAGGAAGGAGGCTGGAGATTACACCAGGGACCAGTTCACACAGCCCAGCTCAACCCGCCCTAGTCAGCTGGGAGTGTGTGGGTGGGTGTTTTGTAACATGAATATTGTAAGGAACATAGGGCTGATTTTATGTGACACACACACACACACACACACACACTGAGCAGTGGTGCTTCCAGTTCACTCGATCGTCACTATAACACTGGACATTTAGGTTGGGGGAGAGGGGGTTTGTGTGTGTGTGTGTGTGTGTGTGCGCGTGTGTGTGCGAGAGAAAGAGAGAGAGAGAGAGAGAGAGAGACCAGTGAGCTGAGAGGATACACACAGGTTCCAGTCCATAAAGTTTCTGTAAAAGACAGCAGGTCATTCATGCCAGACAAAGAGTTTTCACATGAACAAGCTAACAGACTGGTGCCCTGGCAGTCCTACACACGACCAGAGCAATCACCCCTCCATCTCTGTCTCTCTCTGCCCTCCTCTCTCGCCCCCTTTCTCTGTCTCTCGTTCTCTCTCCCCCTCCCCTCCCCTCCTCCTTTGTTCTGCTCACATCTCCCTTCTACCGTGTTCAGTAATAGACTGAACACGATAGAATAGAATAGAATAGGATAGAATAGAATACAATAGACGCTGTTTGCATTACAGCTGTAACTGGTCAGAACAGTCCCAAAATGTTCCAGAACAGTGACAGGAATATTCTGGTCCCGGGTTGAGAATGTTCCAGAACAGTGCCAGGAATATTCTGGTCCCGGGTCTAGAAGGTTCCAGAACAGTTCCAGAATGTTCTGGTCCTGGGGCTCGAATGTTCTAGAACAGTTCCGGAATGTTCTGGTCCTGGGCCTCGAATGTTCTAGAACAATTCCAGAATGTTCTGGTCCTGGGGCTCGAATGTTCTAGAACAATTCCAGAATGTTTTGGTCCTGGGGCTCGAATGTTCTAGAACAGTTCCAGAATGTTCTGGAACATGAGGCTACAATGTTTTCCGGTATGTTCTGGTCTGGGGTATGGAATGTTCCAGAACAGTTCCAGAATGTTCTGGTCCTCTCCTCCTTGGTTCAGAATCAGAGATGTCGACATCTGTCTTGTGAAGACTGAGACACTGTCAGTGCCGTTGGGCAGAACACTGCACACCTTCACACCGTCTCCATAGAAACCAACAGTTCTATTTCCAAACCACAGAGAGATGACAGAATGCAGGAGAGTTCCAGCAGTCATAGAGAACAGGGACAGATCAAACTGACAGTTAAGAATGTTTTTTTTTGTGTGTTTTTGTTTTTGTTTTGAATGATTTCAGATAAGACGAGAATCATACCGTGGTTCACGCTGGCTTGGACTCACTACACAATACAGTGTACAATACAATAAACGTCAATACTGTACGTTCTATTTTTCTATGGGCCCATAGCATGTATGTGTGTGTGTGCGGTGGAGGGGGCGGGGCAGAGCCAGATCCATACTCAAACACACGCACGCACACACTCATGCACACCCCCCCCCCCACACACACACACACACACACTCACTCACTCACTCACTTCCTCAGCCTGCGCCCTCTTAGTGACAGCGTAAACGATCTGTGCCAACACCATTCCCATCACCCCTCTACCCCCCCCCCCCCCTAGAGAAAAGCCTGCCCTTTGCTCAAGCCATTCCGTCTCCTTGGAGCTTATTGTTCCGTGGTTGCTAGGTGATGGCCGGGGCCCTCATTTTGTCACCGTGGTTACGGGGGGGGGGGCTGGGTATTTGGTACAGGGTCAGGCCCGACAGAGGTGACATAATGGAGGTGTGTGTGCGCGTGTGTGTGTGTGTGTGCGTGCGTGCGTGCGTGCATGCATGCGTGTGTTTGTGCATGCTTAGGGGTCAGGTGTGACAGATGATACAATAGTGAGGGGTGTGTTCAGTTCCTCCTCTGCCATTTACTCTCCTGCTCCTCTACCCTCCCTCTCTGCTACTCCTCTCCTCTCTCCTCCTCTTCTCTCTGCCTCCTCCTCCTCCACCTCCTCTCTGTGGCTAGTGGGAGGTGTCTGGGGGCAGTGTGGCAGGCTACTGGCGGTCAGTGAGCAGAGGAAGGTAGATGTGATAGGACCGTGGTAGAGCCCAGTAGATGTGATAGTTCCGTGGTAGAGCCCAGTAGATGTGATAGGACCGTGGTAGAGCCCAGTAGATGTGATAGTTCCGTGGTAGAGCCCAGTACATGTGTGTACAGACCAGCCGAGGAGGACAACATGGCTCCACTGTGATAGAGGAAGACTCCCTTTATTAGAGACAAGAACATTTTCCTCTCTCTCTCTCTCTCTCTCTCTCTCTCTCTCTCTCTCTCTCTCTCTCTCACACACACACACGCACACACTCGCACACACACACACACACACACACACACTCGCACGCACACACACACACACACACACACACATATGGAGGAGGGTCCCTTTGTTCGCTCTCCTGAATTCCGATCCTTAATAGTCAAGCTGGCTTGGAGTACCATGGAGTGGCTTTCACAGTCCTCCATGCATGCACACACACACACACACACACACACACACACACACACACACACACACACACACAGTAACATATGCATGCTGGCAGACGCACAGACACATACACAACACACACACAATATACACACACACACACACACACACAAAGTCCTCTATCACTGCTAAAGTAAGAGCACTCACAGAGAGAGAATGAGTGCGAATGAGCAAAATGGAGGGGGATGTATTTTGAAAAATGAGCTGTGGCCTCTCTCTCTCTCCCTCTCTCTCTCTCTCTCTCTCTCCCTCTCTTTCTCTCTCTCTCTCTCTCTCTCTGTCAACCCTCCTCTCCTCTCTCATCCTCTCCCATGCTCAGTCTGTGTGTTTAGTTTTAGCTCAGCTGTGTTCTGAGTGTTCTGACGTTCCTCTAACATTAATGTGATTAGGTTCTGAGTTATCCTAGGTCTCTGGTTCTGAGTTATCGTGGGTCTCTGGTTCTGAGTTATCCTGGGTCTCTGGTTCTGAGTTATCCTGGGTCTCTGGTTCTGAGTTATCCTGGGTCTCTGGTTCTGAGTTATCCTGGGTCTCTGGTTCTGTGGTTGATCCCAGAGACTCAGAGGAAACTCATGTTATGTCTCAACCGAATTTAAAATCAAGAAACAACTTCATTAGGGATGATGACACTGTGTGTGTGTGTGTGTGTGTGTGTGTGTGTGTGTGTGTGTGTGTGTGTGAGATTCAATTTTCAAATTTCAAACATAAATGTGTGTGTGTGTGTTGCCTGTGGATATACTCTGTGGAATGTATGATCCCTCTATCCCTCTGTCTCTGGTGGGTACCAGTAGCCTAACACCCAGACTAGATTTAGCACTGCAGGAACCTCCCAAACCATCCAGTGTGCGTGTGTGTGTGTGTTCAGAGGAAAACTATGCTTTGTAGGATTAGTCACTAACTCCTGTATGTATACAGTATATGTGTGTGTGTGTGTGTGTGTGCGTGTGTGCGTGTGTGCGTGTGTGCGTGCGTGCGTGCGTGCGTGTGTGTGTGAGTCAGTAGCAAGTTGCTGTGGATTATCTCCTAAACCACAGCCTAGGTTCACAACAACCTTGATGGAACAGACGAAATGTGGAAAAATTTTGCCTGGGCTGTGTGTTTGTGCCTGTGTGTGTGTGTGTGTGTGTGTGTCTGTGTGTGTGTGTGTTTGTGCGTGTGTGTCTGTGTGTGTGTGTGTGTGCGTGTGTGCCTGTGGGTGTGTGTTTGTGCGTGTGTGTCTGTGTCTGTGTGTGTTTTAACACCCTAAGCCCTGCAGGCCCACACAGAGAGCCCAGGCATGCCAGGCACCTGGTCCTGGAGACTGGGAGGGGCGGAGATGGGTCCTGGTGTTTGAGTCAGAGCAGCGATACTGTACCTGTAGC
>NC_140250.1:12148531-12151031 GCF_949987555.1 Borostomias antarcticus
CAGTGCCTTGCTAGCGCAGCAGACGTGTTAGCGGCCGCACGTGTAAGGTCAGTTGCCTTTAAATCATAGCTGGTTCTAATCTCGTCCTTGCCAATTGGTAATGCATTCTCAATAAATGGAATTCGCACATGTTAAGCAACTTGTTTTTAATAAAGCCTAATATCTGAATGACTCTTTCTTCGCAATTTAAAACAAATGTTCAGATACACGTGTTTCTTATCAATAGAGGGCTATCTATTTCTAAATAAAATAAATCAAATGTAGGTAAATTACCAGATGTCGTTTTGAAGCCAAATTTTATTCAAACATTGGTCCACAAAAAAACACATATAGAATAATGTAAAACTGCAAATAAAAATAAATCGAAATAAACAATAGGCCTACAGGTCTTTCTTTGGGGAGGAGGACTATGCCGTCAACTCAAGATGAGCTGGAGCGAGCGAAGACCCACTTCTGTGGTGGCGCGGGAAGGCCCAACGCTTCCCCAGACTGTAGGCTACCAGGTTGCAAATCGCTACCACTGTTTCAACTAATTTGTAACATTCAAAGCAATCACCTGATATTATAGAAATTATTAAATCAGTTGTGTAGTGTTCAGCTCAAATGAAACCATTTTGCAGTATCAATGCATTCATTTTTTTGCCTATAGGCCAGCCTACACCAGGCTGAACACTTTCAAATGTAGCCTACAATTCGTTTGGCTATTTTTTTTGCACAATAGGCCTATTATTTCGATTTATTTTTATTTGCACTGTTTATATACATTATTGGTGATTCATCAATGGAAAGCATGATTGAAAATATTGCTCGTGTTTCCTCTCTCACAGAAAAAGACTGTCTCATTCTCTCTGTCTCTCAGAGCGGGTCTCCTGGCGCGCGTGGCTATGTTGCGCAATACCTGCTTTGTGTTGCGCAATACCTGCTCCGAGAGCGAGTGAGACAGATATCTCTTCTGATATTTAGGAATAGCGGAATTAATAATGATTAAGTTGAGTCTTACAAGCCTAACATTTGGTAACGAACTATAGCAATACATGTGCTTCATTGTTTTTGATTTAGGGGATTGTCATCATTTTGCACATAATTATAACACATAGCCTACATTATGCTACAAATATAAATATAAATCACCCGCCTGCGACATCTGCTGACAGAAAAGAGCACTGCAGTCTAGACAAACGGCCGAAATGTAAACATGTGATAAAAACGCTGATATCTAGGAAAAGTAGCCTAATGAAAGGAGGGTCCTTGAATTTGATCGAGTGCAAACAATTATCATTTGTGACCGCCGCTGGTAATTTGGTCCTCAACTAGGCATTTTCAGTTTTCAGTTTTTTACAGATTATGAAAGTGCAGATTGTAAGCTTTCAAATGAGGTCTCATACATTGAAATCTGAACATATTTGAAGAAGATATGCTTATTTGAATGCTAGTACTGCCAAATCAACTTAGCTGAGAAATCTCCCTCCAAAGTTCTCCAACATTTTCACACCTCTGACTGCCAGGTAATGGGCGTGAACAATGGCCTGGTAACCGCACCCCCAGCCACTCCCCCCTGGACGATCTGTCATTATCTGTCAGAGTGGCTGTCAACTTGGGGTATTAACTGAGAGTGGCTGCCAAGTGAGGTGCTCTCTCACTGATGACCCCACACTCTGAGTCAGTATTAATCTTGTGTTGTGAATGCAGTTAAGAACAATATAAGATGAAGTTCAAATTTAACATTCTTTATTGTCACATACATGATATAAAGTACAAGCATAAGTAGTAAAGTGTACAAAAAAAGGCAACTGTCTAAGTGTTAGTGTACAGTCAGTTGTCTGTTTTATAGACAAGGTGCATAGTGTTCATTGTGATCAAGTGTATAACAAAGTAATAACAGTCCCCAGCTCAATACTCAAGGTAATAACAACAGTACTCAGCTCAGTATTCAATATTCTAACAATGCAGTCTGTGCAAGTGTGGGCAAGTCTGTGCAAGAGAACAAGCAACGCTTCAGTATACAAACAGGAAAACAGGAAAGGCTGTGGCCTTTCTCCTGCAGTGCTGTCCGTCCTGATGATCTGCAGTGAATCTACAAGCGGACAGTCTTGTTCTGAGCTGCTGTGGAGTTTGGCGGGGGACATGTGACGTCTCGTCCCTCATCAGAACAGAACTCTCTGATCTTGTCAAAGAGATACGTCTGTCTGGCCATGTCCAGTCCGGGTGGGGCTTGCACAAGAAGACCTTCTCTGGGGGGCAGGACATCAGGCTTGCGCAGCAGCTGAAACTCGACTGCCGGTGCATCACGGTGTTCTCTGGCCACAACCATGCCAGGTCTCTCAGTATCAAAACTGCAATAGAATAGAAGGAAGAAAGTACATGAAACTATTGCCCACAGTACTGGCACTCCATATAGATAAAATAGTACCAGAATGTGTTGATTAAATAGACTAGCTAATGCATGATAGGATGAACGTATTCTCACCTGTTGTGCAAAATCAAAGCTGTAGTGCATAGT
>NC_140250.1:12161031-12176031 GCF_949987555.1 Borostomias antarcticus
CGGACTGAAAGGTCCTCTCTCTGAGTAACCGCTGAGGGACGGACTGAACGGTCCTCTCTCTGCCTGCAGTGAAAACGCTGAGGGACGGACGAGTAACCGCTGAGGGACAGACTGAACGGTCCTCTCTCTGAGTAACCGCTGAGGGACGGACTGAACGGTCCTCTCTCTGCCTGCAGTGAAAACGCTGAGGGACGGACTGAAAGGTCCTCTCTCTGCCTGCAGGGAAACCGCTGAGGGACGGACTGAAAGGTCCTCTCTCTGCCTGCAGGGAAACCGCTGAGGGACGGACTGAAAGGTCCTCTCTCTGCCTGCAGTGAAAAGAAGAAGAGACCACACACAACTGGAACTTTCCCAAAGTGGAGCAATCTCCCTTCTGAGTCAAATTAAGATCGGACATCGTGAAACGCTGACGTCGCAGAGAGTAGAGCGCAAGAACAAATACCAACTGTCATGGTAACCGCAGAGTGAGGGACTGAAAGGATGACCGTCCCCACCCTCCAACCACGAGACGAGGGAGTCAGGTCCACTCAGGGCCAGGGCGTGGGCTCACCAGTCAATACTGGTCATCGTTTCGACAAAAATTCTTTCCAAAATCCATTTGGCTCTGTAGGTATGGGGGTTGCAAAAGGAGTTTTTAATGAAGATAGGCCATCTTTTATATTCCCTCTCTAACCAGTAATCCATTATTATAGGTTGATTTGATATAATTATATCCCATATTGCATGAATCTGCCTAGCAATATTTCTATTCTTCTCTATTATTCTAAATAAAATGCATATTGAGCATTCCTGTCATTCACTGCTCATTAAATGGATTAGCCATTTTGTGGTAAATACATTAAATACTTCAGGTCATGTAAAAAGTTAGGTGAAGCATGTCATGATTCTTATCGGCTGCCTCTGCTCGTAAAAGACCCACCCTTAGGACTAAAGTATACTAATCGTTAAAACCATTCCCAGCAACCACACCAACATTCATCTCACAGAGAAGAGCAGTCGTTAACCAGTAGTGACCCCTGCCGGTATCTCCCTTCTCAGGTCATTTGGGGGGGGGGGGGGGGGGGGGGGGGGTGCTGTGGGGGTGGAAGCAGGGTGGACTCTGGAACGTAGACTGTTAGTGGACTGGGCGAGTCTTCTCATCCTGGGTAGAGGGTAGATGGTATTGCAGGGTGTGCGTTCGTGCGCGCGTGTGTGTGTGTACAGGATGTTTTCAGTTCATGTAATATTCAGGGCAGATTTATAATTCTGTACATCCCAGTGTCAATTATTCATAGTCGTGTACCAATCTCAGGGAACTCCTGTCTGGATGCACAGACCTCACACGTCATAGATTCCAGTCCATTTGCTGCTGTGAGATAAGGCGTGTGTGTGTGTGTGTGTGTGTGTGTGTGTGTGGTGGGGGGGGGGGGATTTATTGTTTAGGCTGCTGTTTATGTCCACATTGGTCCACATCCTCTTTGTTCCAGGAGACATCTAAACCTCCCACTGCCCATCTCTGGAGACGCTTCATCACGTGCAATGACATGCACACACACACACACACACACACACACGTTTCCTCACCTCTACTCCTCTCCTCTCTCCCCTCTCCTCTCCTCTCTCTCCCCTCTCCTCTCTCTCCTATTCTGTCCTCTGATGATTTCCATGTGTAGAGGAGGATAGGGATGCAGAGTGATGACAGAGAGAGATCTGAAGGGTATAAGGACGGTGTGTGATCTATGCAGGGTTTCATCCCGTCACAAATCTGTCGAACCCCCTCTCTTCCTCTCTCCCTCTTTTTTTCTCCCTCATTCAATCTAGTCTTTTACTTTGGTTTCCTCTCGCATCTTCTCTCCCCCCCCTCTCTCCCTCTCTCCCCCCCTCTCTCTCTCTCCCTCTCTCTCTCTCCCCCCCTCTCTCCCTCTCTCTCTCCCTCCCTCCCTCCCTCTCACACACTCCCCCCCCTCTCTCTCTCTCTTTCACTCTCTCTCTCCCTCGCACTCCCTCCGTCTCTCTCTCACACACTCCCACTCTCTCTCTCTCTCTCTCTCTCTCTCTCTCTCTCTCTCTCTTCCTCCCTCCCTCCCTCTCTCTCTCACACTCCCCCCTCTCTCTCCCTCTCACTCCCTCTCTCTCTCTCTCTCTCTCTCTCTCTCATGGTGATGTGTTGATTGAACCAGCTACTGCGCCACAGTGTATCTCTGCCCTCTGTCTTGGTCTGGTGTCAGAAGGCTGATCTGGTGTCAGCTGTCTGTGGTTAGCCGAGGGGGATCTGTCATTACAGGGGCTCTCTAAACTGACCCCAGATCAGGCTTTCCAGGAAAAGCTGCCATCCGATATCTGGGATCAGCTTTCCATCCCCTAGGTAGCTGGGAAGGCATCTTAAACGTGTTTAGAGAGACCACACACACACACACACACACACACACACACACACACACACACACACACACACACACACACACACACACTCGCACACACACACACACACTCGCACACACATACAATGGCAGGTAGGAACGTAATTGTTCCAAATTGCAGTCTCCCTCCCTCCCATCCTCTCTGCGTGTAGAAGGTCTAGACTAGAGCCATCTAACTCTGATTAGCAGTCTGTTCTGAGAGATGGGTTCAGAACCCTGGCCATTATGGCTAGCATGGTGTCATTGGGTCGCTAGATGGCTAATGTTGTCATCTCTTAACCGCTCCCTCTCTCTCCCTCTCCCTTTTCTTCTCTCTCTCTCCACCTCCCTCTCTACTTTTCTCTCCCTCCTTCCTCTACTCTCTCCCCAACTCTCTCTTTCTCTCCCTCCCTCCCTCCCTCCCTCTACTCTCTCTCCACCTCTCTCTTTCTCTCCCTCCCTCTACTCTCTCCACCTCTCTCTCTCTCTCTTTCTCTTCCTCCCTCTACTCTCTCCACCTCTCTCTCTCTCTCTCTCTCCCTCTACTCTCTCTCCACCTCTCTCTCTCTCCCTCTCCCTCTACTCTCTCTCCACCTCTCTCTCTCTCCCTCTACTCTCTCTCCACCTCTCTCTCCCTCTACTCCCTCTCCACCTCTCTCTCTCTCTCTTTCACTCCCTCTACTCTCTCTCTCTCTCTCTCTCTCCCTCTACTCTCTCTCCACCTCTCTCTCTCTCTCTCGCTCCTCTCTCTCCACCTCTCTCTCCTCCTCTCTCTCTTCCTGTGTGTTTGTGCGTGTGCCCTGCAGTCATGTGATAGTGGGTGATGGAGGCGTGGGCGGACGGGCTGTTCATGCACACACACGCGTTCTCGGCGTAGCAACGGTCGATAAGGCCTGTAAACGTTTGTCACGATCAATGCAACTCAACTCTACTCAATCAGCGAGCCTGTCTATACGCACACGCATGCGCGCGCACACGTACGCACACACACACGCATGCACACACACACACACACATACATACCTCTCATACGTATCTCTCTCTCTTGTTCCCTCTCTCTCTCTCTCTCTCACACACACACACACACACACACACACACACACACACACACACACACACACACACACACAGAGGAGGAGACTGATTGCCGGATGGAGGGATAGATTTCCCTTTTTTTACCTCCACATTAACTCTTTCATTCTCCAACCTCATGGGAGGTAGCCAGGCTGGGACACACACACACACACACACACACACACACACACACACACACACACACACACACACACACAATGAATCACTTAGAGTGAAACAAGAGATGAGGGCCACCATTGAACTACTTCTGTCTAGAGCGTAAGTGTGTGTGTTATCGGATGTACTATATATTGTGCGTGTGTGCGTGCGTGCGTGCGTGTGCTTGTGTATGCGGATTCCTCATGTGGAGCTGATAAGTCTTACTGACAGTGTATTTTCTCTTGGTTGTTGAGAGCCCATGTCTGTGACTGCCAGTGTTTCTCATTGGTTGAAGAGCTGCAAATGATTAAAGAGGAGTCCAGCCATGAAATCCCTGTTAGCTCCCATCAAGCACAGAACATTTGTGTGTGTGTGTGTGTGTGTGTGTGTGTGTGTGTGTGTGTGCGTGCGTGTGTGTGCGTGCGTGCGTGCGTGCGTGCGTGCGTGCGTGCCTGCGCATAGCCTTCCATCGTCATGGCATCTGTCAACATCAGGATAAAACAGTGCTGGCACAAACCCATTCCAGATGACTGTCTCTTTGCCACAGTGCAGTGTGTGGTTTGTTGTGTGTGTTTGTGTGTTTGTGTGTGTGTGTGTGTGTGTGTGTGTGTGTGTGTGTGTTTGTGTGTGTGTGTGTGTGTACAGGAACGTGAATGTGTGTGTGTGTGTGTGTGTGTGTGTGTGTGTGTGTGTGTGTGAGATGTGGGGAGTGAGTGCGTTTGTAGGATGAAGTTAATGAGATGAGATAATTCATCTTAACGACTGATTTCCTGCAGTTGGCCAAGTCTGTGTAAATAAATAGACAGCAGAGTCTAGATTAGTGACAGCACTAGACTGCCTGGAACTCAAGGCGCCTATTCTGCTCAGTATGCTGCTTTTCTACTGACTCAAGAGAGAGAACACAGTCTAGTTTGGGCTGGACAACCACAACCACAACTGATAACTCAGGACTTTTCAACATGAGCGCTCTCTGTCCCATTTCCCTTTTCCTGTTGCTTCCTCTCTCTTCTCTCTGTCTCTTCATCTCTCTCTCACTCTCCCTCTCCATCTCTCTCTCCATCTCTCTCCATATCTCTCCATCTCTCTCTCTCTCCATATCTCTCCATCACTCTCTCCATATCTCTCCATATCTCTCCATATCTCTCCATCTCTCTCCATCTCTCTCACGCTCCCTCTCTCTCTCCCTCTCTCTCTCCATCTCTCTGACTTTCTCTCTCACTCTCCCTCTCCATCTCTCTCTCCATCTCTCTCCATATCTCTCCATCTCCCTCACTCTCCCTCTCTCTCTCCATCTCTCTCACTTTCTGTCTCACTCTCAATCTCCCTATCCATCTTTCTCTCCATCTCTCTCCATCTCTCTCCATATCTCTCCATCTCTCTCCATATCTCTCCATCTCCCTCACTCTCCCTCTCTCTCTCCATCTCTCTCCATCTCTCTCACTTTCTGTCTCACTCTCAATCTCCCTATCCATCTTTCTCTCCATCTCTCTCTCCATATCTCTCCATCTCTCTCACTCTCCCTCTCTCTCTCCATCTCTCTCCATCTCCCTCTCTCTCTTTCTATCTCTGTCTCCTTCTCCCATGCCTCTCTATCCCTCCCTGTCTTCCACAACAAGCTCCATGTCCACAGTAACTCTATTATTAGAGGTGTAAAGCTGGCACACACACACACACACACACATACATCGTATTGATATGGACATCCCCAAAGATGGGCTAACCTCTACTGGCATGGTGTGAAACCGGATCCCGCAGGAATGGTCAGAAATGTGATTGTTGATCCATTAGCGAGGATGTGATTGGATTTAAACGGTGGATGGTGACACGGAGGCAAAACGCATGTCTGCATCAGCATGTGTTCTGCATGTTCCTGGGTGTTAGCGTGTGTGTTTATGGTGTGTGTTTATGTAATTTCTGTGATGTTGGGTTAGTGTGTGTGTGTGTGTTTGAGCGTGTGGATGTGTCGGTTTACATATAAAAGACAGAGTTAAGAGTAGAGAGAGAGTAAAGAGTGTGTCTAATGACTTTCTCATTAAGATGCTTAATGAGGTGTGTTAAAGTTGTTAACAGAATGACCATGTGCTGCTGCTAACTACTCACTTCCTCCCTGCCTGCACTGTAAAGACCCACAAATAGGCTACACACACAAACATGGACACACACAAATGCACGCACACAAACACACACACACACACACACGGGCATGGAGATATATAGACCATTGGCTATAGTGTCTACAAGCTATAGGGAGAGCTGCTGTGTGTGTGTGTGTGTGTGTGTGTGTGTGTGTGTGTGTGTGTGTGTGTGTGTGTGTGTGTGTGTGTGTGTGTGTGTGTGTGTGTGTGTGTGTGTGTGTGTGTGTGTGTGTGTGTGTGTGTGTGTGTGTGTGTGTGTAGTCATCTTCATTGCAATGTTACAGCTAATACACCAGATGCTGTTGTTGTGGATGAGGACAGTAGAGAAGTCACCATCTTGGAAGTAGGCTGTATGTTTGATCTTAGTCTGGAAGAGGCTTTCTTTACCAAGGTGTTAAAATATCAACCGCTCAAAGATGCGATCAGGCAGCCTTGGTATAAATGTAAACTGCTGGTGTTTATATTTGGTAGCCTAGGAAATGTCCAGACTAGTCGTGAAGGGCCTACAAATGGCAGGAATGACCAAGCCAAAAGCTAAGGCACTGGCAAAATTATGTTCATTGTCTGTGATAATTGGAGGTCGTCATATATGGAGGAGACGTTACTTCCTGTATCCATAGGCTGTCTGCTACAGGTATGTGATGTAGTGGATGACAGTCAGTGAGTGTCCAATGCTTACACATTTACTGTATTATTGTTTGTGTTCAAGATTTCGTTGAATTACAGTATGTGAACACAGTCATTCACATGTGTGGGTGTGTGTGTGTGTGTGTGTGTGTGTGTGTGTGTGTGTGTGTGTGTGTGTGTGGTCATCTCCATTGCAGATATACAAGGGAGCAGTCAACCAGAATGATAGATAGATAGATAGATAGATAGATAGATAGATAGATGGAGGTTGATAAAGAGAGAGAGAGAGAGAGAAAGAAAGAGAGAGAGGTAAGAATGGTAATGGATCCATGGCACCAAGACCTTGACGTTGACTGAAAAAATTAGAACAGTCCAGCTACCAACATGGTCTGCTAAATCATGCTGCATACTCTCCTTCTCAATCTGATCATCTGAATTTGTGATCTCCAATATGACTGCTGCATCACTAGACCCTTTCAGTTCGTGACACGTACAGTATGCACAAAAATACGGGAGTAAATGTGTAATTGGTTAGTGGTGAGCTAAGCTGAGCTCCGATAGGATCTGGTGTTAATGATGTGAATCAGACAGACGCCAGACATTAGCATCGTTAGGCCATTCTCAGCTAGCATCGCCAGGCTAATCCGAGCTAGCATTGCAAGGCTAATCGCTAGGCTTATCTGCGTTAGCATCGCTATAGGCTATTCAACAGACCAGGCGTTCACCAGACCACAGCTATGGTTGATAACATGTTGTTGAACTATAATTAAGGTAACTGAGGCTTGCAGGGAATGAATGCGCCATCATGGATAGTGTTTGAGTGCATCAAGTTTTCAAAAAACAGTAGTGCGTAACAGGATCTCTGACTTGCGGATAGGAAAAACTTTATTGAAGGCTGATTGCAACCACACCTGTTTTTGAATGTCTTGAGGTTGAGTTGCAAAGAATCGGATTGTTTTTCATAAAGCTCTGACCTAAACGTTTGTAATGATCTTGTGACTCACAGGTAAACTCTGAGCATTCTGGGAGCTCTGTTTAGGTGAGGTGTTGTGTATGGGTTTGGGACGTGACACACCTGGAAACACGTGTGCTACAGTACCTCATCATTAGAGGACAATAGGAATGAGCTGTGAGTGAGGTCACCAAAGGAGACGGGAGTGAATAATGAAGTAACTCCTGAAGGCTTGGGGCTGTCCATTAAGGTAAATCTAGAACAGGTCACCTTCAAACACCAACACACACATGCACATGGGGCTAGAGGGCAGGGGCTGGGAGTGCTTGGGCAGAGGCTGGAGGGCTTGGGCTGGTGTTTGGGGCTGGAGGTCTTGGGGACAGGGCCTGGGAGTGATTGGACAGAGGCTGGAGGGCTTGGGCTGGTGTCTGGGACTTGAGGTCTGGGGGACAGGGACTAGAGGTCTGGGGGACTTGGGGATGGAGGTCTGGGGGACTTGGGGATGGAGGTCTGGGGGATAGAGACTCGAGGGCTGGGACAGGGGCTTGGACTAAGAGTTAGGGATGGACAAATCGCTACATGGAATGAGTTTATGATGGACAGGGTCAGGGAGGTGGTTCTGATGCATTCCACGGACCTTTTCTTTTTCCATTTACAGTATGATCTTTTATTTCTCTTCCCTAACAAAAGCTTCCAAGAATGAAGGAGTCAGTTGATATGTAGCTGTACTGTAGATGTCCACAGACAAGTGACCAGCTGTCCCCGGCCGACTCATACCAAAGACTATAAAAAATGGTACCCAATGCCTCCCTGCTTGGCACTCAGCATCAAGGGTTGGATTGGGGGTAAGTCCCTGTGACATAATAGCGTCATGTCCAGGGGGTGTACTAGTACATACTAGCATCATGTCCAGGGAGTGGACTTGTACATCAGCTGCCTCACGTTAAGGAATCAGGAGAAAGGATCCTACCCTATGGGCCACTAGGCTCCAGAACCATTGGTTCCTAAGGCAACTTAGTACTAACTTACTCACAGACAAGCATGTGTGGGCTGTAACCTGATAATGTATGACGGTATGTACTGAACCTCAACAGTATTGGACTAACAGAGACTGTAGGCCAGCGTAGCTCACCGCCGCAATTGTTCTCACATAATCATGTCTGATCTGAAAAGCGTCCACGCTGCGTCCAAGCTCGTCGGACATGTCTGAACGCGTCCCAGCCGTCAGAGACAAGCGCTGAGCTGGGCCTCGGGCGCAACAGCGACCAGCGACCGCAGGCTCTCGCTGAAATGCTGCCATGGTCACCCACAGAAATGCGCTGTTTGCCATTTTGAGAGTGTGTGTAGATGCAGAAATGTGGAGTTGCTAAATTTGATCGGGGCCCCTGGCTCCTGACGGAGTCCGGCCGGCCGATAGATCCTGAGAGAACACGGGGGAGTCTGGGCGCCAAACCACCACCACTGTGATTACTCTGTTAGACGTGACGGAGAAGAGAGAGAGAGAAAGAGAGAGAGAAAGAGAGAGAGAGAGAGAGGGTTTTACGAAAACAGAGCATCATTTATGTCTGTCGTTAAAATAAATTTCTTGACGCGCGCACAAAAACACATGCACAGACACACACACATCGACCCCCCACGGCCCCGAAGTCTAATCCAATCAAATGCCACCACACAAGGGACTGTAGAAGCCCTGCCCAATCATGTTAGAGCGTGCTAAAAGGATTATGGGAGGTTTAGAGTGCTGATTTTCACTGGTTGGCTGTCAGTCTCACACTTAAATTCCTGCTATTGTGTTTCTATTGTCCAAGTTGTTCACTAGTGTCTCCCACACACACACACACACACACACGCACGCACACAGACACACACACACACACACACACACACACACACACACACACACACACAGTCCTTGTCTAAGTACTGTAGTAATGTCACTGTGCGGCTGCTACTGTCCTAGAGGCAGACTGAGGAGAAGGTAACACTGAACAGGCCTGAGTACAGAGGTGTGTACATGCGTGCGTGAGTGCATACTTAGACAAGGAGTGTGTGCATGTGTGTGCACGTGTTGAAATTAAGCATTTCTGTCAACTGCTGTTGCGCTATGTTGATAAGAGCCACTGATACTGCCTGGCTCCCAGACAGCATTTGCCAGCTACACACACCACACACATACACACACATACACACACACACACACACACACACACCAATATTGCTGCCAAGACGACAACAAAGGAGTCTGACAGAACACTTTGCGAGCAGACAGGCTGGCTGGTCAGGAGATGCTAAGCGCTCGTGATGGTGAGGAGATCAGCTGACACAGAGCAGAGCAGGTCACAAGGCACAGCCGCGCTGCGCACTTCCACCAAAACCCCAAGCAGCGCCCAAGATATTTCCGGAAAAAATTGTAAAAACATTCATTTTCTCCATGGCTCTGTAATCCAGACCCCATGTCCCGGTTGAGTTTCCCTCGGTCTGGAGGACTGAACCGTTCTGTGTTTGACTGACAGTGAGTGAATCCAAATGTGCGTTTCTGAACAGAGACCTGTGTTTCTTCTTTCTCTCTCTCTCTCTCTTTTTCTCTCTCTCTCTCTTTCTATCTCTCTTTCTCCCCATCCATATAGGCTATTCATGATCTACCCCTCCCTTGAGATGATGAAAGCATGTCTCAGAACCCTTCCTCAGATGGATGTTGCATGTTCTTTTTGAGAAGGAGCCACTTAGATGAAGCTGCATGTGTCGGCATCGATGTCTGCTGCGGCACAAATGTGTTTTTGTCAAGTTAATTGGAAATCATCTACAGTATGTCAGTTTATTCCAGATGAATGTTACTGTATGTTACTGTGTTTTATCGTTGTTCTTCTAGCGTTACGTCATGTTAAATACACACTCATCTGTTACTGAGGGCAGGATATTAGAAGGCAAGACACAGCAGGTCAAAATCAGTCACTCACCTATAGGCCCGGGCACCAGCTACCTGGGGTGTGTGTTTGTGTGTGTGGGAGGAGGGGGGGGGGTATTTGTGTGTTTGCAAGTGTACTTCTGGAGACGCATGTTCAAACATAATGTCCCTCATAAAACAGCTCCCAAGGAATGAGACTGTTAAGACCCCACTGTGCAGATTTCTGGTTTAATTGTGTTGATTTGCTGTGGCCTGCAAAATAAGCAGTTTTAATTGCTGTTCTTGCGTGAAGGCTCGTTGGATTAGGTTGCTCAACACAAGTACGGCTGTGGCATCTCCCTCCTCTTTGTGCTGTGTTAAAACCATGGCTGTGGAATCATAAATCAGATCCAAGAACATTCTGGAAATGAGATGAAGCAGACTGTGTGTGTGTGCGTGTGTGCGTGTGTGCGTGTGTGCGTGTGTGAGAGAGAGAGAGAGAGAGAGAGAGAGAGAGAGAGAGAGAGAGAGAGAGAGAGAGAGAGAGTGTGTGTGTGTGGGCGTGTATCTTGGTGAAATAAATGCTCTTGCATTCCTACATGACTGAATATACAATAGTTCAGCAGTTTCCCATGGGATCTACAGTCTTATCTAGGTGTCTTGCAGTACCCTGTATGGAGACATTATGCAGTCCTCTGCTGTGGTGTGTGTGTGCGTGTGTGGTCGTACGAGGGTTCCAACAACTGGGAATGCCCAAAAAAAGGTCTAAACGCCTTGCTAAGTACTGCTCTGTCTGCTGTCATTGGCTGCCGCTGTATATGGCGAAGACGCTGCTACTTGTACCCTTGAAAGATGTGTGAAAAGGTTTGTGTCCCTAAACATAAATAAATGTGTGTTTGTGCGAGTGTGTGTGTGTGTGTGTGTGTGTGTGTGTGTGTGTGTGTGTGTGTGTGTGTGTGTGTGTGTGTGTGTGTGTGTGTGTGTGTGTGTGTGTGTGTGTGTGTATGTGTGTGCGCGTGTGTGTGTGTGTGGAGCTACTGTGTGATGGGAGTGTTTTGACTCTGTGTCAGCCTCTCCAACGCTGGGGTTCCGGGAGTCGTGAGTACTCTGTTTACAGCCTGAGCTGTGGGAGACCGAGTGTGTGTGTGAGCGAGTGAGCGAGAGAGAGAGAGAGAGGGGAGGTGGGGGCAGCCCCTTTCTGAATGAGGTTCGCTCGCCATTTAGCTAGTGAACAAAGAGGTCTGTTAATTAAAACTATGGCAACTTGTGGTTCTCTCTCTTTCTCCTCCCCTCCTATCTGCTGTGACCCTCCCCTCTACTCTCTCAACCTCCTACACCCCACCTCTCTTCTCATACACACACACACACACACACACACACAATTCAAATACTTCAATTTGTAACCACAGTCCACCAATGGTTGCCAACACACACACACACACGCACACACAGTCACAAATTCCAACTCAATGGTCTTTGTCCCAAAGACTCTTAAGGAATTCCCCTGCAGGCTTCTAGTCCAGTAGGACCCCACATGGGCGCCCAGTCCGCTGCCTGTTTGTGGGGTTTATTTGTGGGCTCATATAAACATGTGGACACCTCACACTACGGCCTAGGTGGGGTCCTTGTCCTCACGGCAGATTTTAACATGACTGAACCCAAGATACCCCCCCCCCCCCCCCCCCTCGTAGTCCGTACCCCACAGCCCTCTAACATCTGGTTAAGAAGTGCAATGGGGGGTGAACCAGATTGTGAAATGTGAAGTCAGTTTGAACGGATACGCTTCCATCATCATACAGCTTTGTCGAAAAAGCACACGTGTGGCAGAATGGATGAAGTACCAAAGTACGCGGTGTGGGAGTGTGTGTGTGTGTGTGTGTGTGTGTGTGTGTGTGTGTGTGTGTGTGTGTGTGTGTGTGTGTGGTTGTTTGTGGTTGTTTGTGTGTGGGTGTGTGGGTGTTTCCTGCATTTTGTTTTAAAAGTCCTTTTTTGCATTTTGTTTCATATGACTGTTTATGTGTTGGACTTTGTCTTGATGCTTTTAATGTCTCATGAAAGGCACTTTCAACTGCCTTGTTGCTGAAATGTGCTCTACAAATAAACCTGCCTTGCCCTGCCCTTGTATGTCTGTGTGGTTGTTTTGTGTGTGTGTGTGTGTGTGTGTGTGTGGTTGTGTGTGTGTGTGTGTGTGGTTGTTGTGTGTGTGTGTGTGTGTGTGTGTGTGTGTGTGTGTGTGTGTGTGTGTGTGTGGTTGTTTTGTGTGTGTGTGTGGTTGTTTTGTGTGTGTGTGTGTGTGTGGTTGTTTTGTGTGTGTGTGTGTGGTGGTTTTGTGTGTGTGTGTGTGTGTGTGTCTACGGGTGCGTGGGGAGCATGTGCTCGTCCCACTCCTTCCGTCTCGCTCCACACTGAACCTCTGAGACAACATGCTCCTAATGTGACCTCAGAGTCGTTGGGAGATCAAGCGCTCTTCAACTGTTTCCTGTTCCTTTGTGTGTTCCTCTTCTCACCCATTTCCTGTTCCTTTGTGTGTTCCTCTTCTCACCCATTTCCTGTTCCTGTGGGTGTTTGTTCCTCTCCTCAGGGACCTGAGCGAGAACTTCATCCAGTCCATCCCCAGGAAGGCCTTCAGAGGAGCTACCGACATCAAGAACCTGTGAGTCAACCTTACTTCTATCACACACACACACACGCACGCACACACGCACACACACACACACACTATGGGGTGTGATTAGTGCCAGCACACCATACTGAAACGCTTGACTTGCACCTACTTAAGAAGACGCGATGACATCAAACGTCTAAACGCACGTGTATAATTTCTATTGACAAACAATGGAGAGACAGACGTCTCATAGCTGTAACGTACCTGTAACGCAGACGCTGTGCACATGTTGTTTACACGTATTGCGCATCGTGTGCGTGACGGCAACACTACAGGTTAGATGCGCCTCACATATGCGACACCAACACTACACATGACAGTTTGGTAAAATCATAGATGTACGTACGTACGTACGTCTTGTAATGTGTGCAGAAATTGCATAGCGACGTGTCAAACGTGCCAGTGCCTTGCTAGCGCAGCAGACGTGTTAGCGGCCGCACGTGTAAGGTCAATTGCCTTTAAATCATAGCTGGTTCTAATCTCGTCCTTGCCAATTGGTAATGCATTCTCAATAAATGGAATTCACACATGTTAAGCAACTTGTTTTTAATAAAGCCTAATATCTGAATGACTCTTTCTTCGCAATTTAAAACAAATGTTCAGATACACGTGTTTCTTGTCAATAGAGGGCGCTGCAGCACCGTCAGCACCAGTTGATGATGCGCGCTCTTATTTGAAAATGTAGCGATAGTGGAGATAAAACGACACATATTTAGGAAAAGTTATGCAAGGAGGGTCCTGGAATTTGATTGAGTGCAAATAAATATTCTTAATTTTTATTCAATATGGACAAATGAGCCCCGCTCGCGGCTTCTAGTGCCCGCTGACTTAACACGAGAGTGCAAACGTTACATGCATGTGCGCAAAAGTGGCACGGCATTTTTTACACGTCACCCTCTGAGAATGCAAGCGACTCGTAACACGTGCGTATATGCACGCCTATTAATCAGCTCGCCAAAGTACCTTTATACACGCAATGCAGGCGACGAAAGCACTGAGTGTTTGTTACGCTGGCACGAATCACACCCCATACACACACACACACACACACACACACACACACACGCACACACACCTCTGACATCTTCAGTGGTGCAGTGGTGACTGAAGTCGATGTGCAAGTTGTTTTGAATTTACGTTGGCCTGTCTTTGCAAAATATGTTGAGTACGGGCTTAACATTGTGTCGTCAAGATGGGGCGCAACCTGATCAACATTATAGACCATCTTTCAGACATGTTGATGTATGACCTGCTGACCTTAGTGAGGGCATCTGCAGAACATCACCATGTACAGAATGTGTCTACGCTCCGTCAGGGTTATAGAGGCCACAGGCATTAAGAGCCGTCATTACACCAACATGAAGAGCATAATAGAGACTTTATTTAAGAGTTGATATGATGGACAGAGCTCTGAACACCTCTCACTTCTAAAACAATAAGATATAGATCTTTATACCCATGTCTGGGTAATAGCTAATGGTTCTGACACACACACACGCATGCACACACACACATGCACGCACATATGCATGCACGCACGCACGCACACACACGCACACACACACACACAGTTTTTGGGCCTCCAATCACCCAAGCTGGGTTAATCGCCTTTGGTTGCATTGTGTTTATGTGTGTGTGTGTGTGTGTGTGTGCTCGGGGCACAGTATATCAGTGTGATTGAGTGAGCTGGCTTTCCCCCCATGGAGCGAGGGACAGGGGATTTATTCCTTTATCGCTGTACACACACACACACACACACACACACACACACACACAATGATTTATGCTCTAATCGTTGCAGATAGAGAGTCGTTCATCCTCCCTGTCTCTGTTGTTATGGGAGCGGGGAGGACTATATCATTATCGATTTACCATTGCTGGTCAGTGTAGCACTTATCAGTGATCACAACTGCCCTGTGGGGAGAGAATGGGATTGTGTGTGTGTGTGTGTGTGTGTGTGTGTGTGTGTGCGTGTGCGTGTGCGTGTGTGTGTGTGTGTGTACACGCACGCACGAGTAACGGTGTGTGTTTGTGTGCATGTGGTTCAGAAAGTGTGTGCGTATGTGTGTGTTACAAGTCAAAGCCATAATTGTTTTTCTGTTGTGTTCTTTCTGCAGTCAGCTGGA
>NC_140250.1:12181031-12183531 GCF_949987555.1 Borostomias antarcticus
GAGCGTGCGTCTGTTCCAGCAGGAGAGAGGGAGGCAGGGGAGAGAGAGAATGCGAGAAAGATGGAGGGAGAGGAGAACAGCGAGGTGAGTCTAGAAGAGTTGTAATTAAATGGTGGGAGAGGAGAGAGATAAAAGGGAAGGAGAGAGGGGGGATGGTTAGAGGAAGAGGGAGGATGGAGAGAGGGGAGAAGAGAGGGATCAGAAGATTAAAAAGGTGCAGAGAGAGGGAGGAAATAGAAAGGAGGTACAGATGAATCAGAATTGGTAGGAGGGAGATGGAGAGAGAGAGAGGGGGGGGGGGGGTAGAGGAGGAGAAAAGACAAGACACCGAGGATGGAAATGAAAGAGACTGAGGATGAACGAGGGAGGGAGGAAGGGAGGGAGGGAGGGAGGGAGGGAGGGAGGGAGGGAGGAAGGGAGGGAGGGAGGGAGGGGGAGGAGGGGAGGGGTGGCTGAACATCAAAAAGCCTCACCTCCCCTGCACAAGAACCTGTCAGAGGGCTGTCAATGTTAGCTCTGCTCCAGCTGTGCGCTGCACTCCGCCTGATCCCAGACCTGTCAGCCGGTAGCATGTTAGATCATAGCCCTGCCTTGGCATCTTTGCCTCAGCTGATCCCAGACCTGTCAGCTGGTAACATGTTAGATCATAGCCCCGCCTTGGCATCTCTGCCTCAGCTGATCCCAGACCTGTCAGCTGGTAACATGTTAGATCATAGCCCTGCCTTGGCATCTTTGCCTCAGCTGATCCCAGACCTGTCAGCTGGTAACATGTTAGATCATATCTATATATCATATCATGTCTGCCCTGGTTGATCTGAGTTCTGTCAGGCGTCTTGTCACCCCAGATCACGGTGGATCGTATCCAGTCAGACAGACAGGCTGAGAGGCGGGGAGCTCGAACCCAGAACCAGGTCTCTGTCAGTGGTTTGGCAGTGGGGAGGCATGTAACTCGGGAGGTAGAGCGGCGGGCTGGGAATCGCAAGGTCTCCGGTTTGATCCCAGCTCGCTCACGTGCGGCACGGTGGCGCAGGACCTTGTACTGTCACCCCACAGCAAGAAGGTCCTGGGCCTTTGTGTGTGGAGTTTGCTTGTTCTCTCCGTGTTTGCAAGGGTTCCTCCCAAAAGAACCCACTACGAAAAACATGCAGAAGAACAGATCGCTAACGCTGTCCGTCCTGACGAGCACTTGGTTGGCCCCGGGCGCGGCCCAGCATGCACGCTGCCTACTGTCTGCTCCCAGCTGCCCTTGGGGGAAGGACGTCGGAATGGGTTAAGAGCAGGAGAGAAGTTTCATCTGTGGACGCTCCTGTCATTACTGTACATGTGTGTGTGTGTGTGTGTGTGTGTGTGTGTGCGTGTTTGCGTGTTTGCGTGTGTGCATGTGTGCGTGTGTGCGTGCGTGTGTGTGTGTGTGTGTTTCGGCGTTACCTACACCCACCATGTGATGTGTGTTCACTATGTGATTTTGTTTGTTTGACGAGCAGACCAGACACCAGAATTTTGCTGGTTCATACAGACTTACCCATAATATTGTTGATTGATGGAGATCATTTTCAGCTGATTCCATGCTGTCTCTCGTTCTGGCATTCACGGCATGCTATTTATTGCTGGCGCAATCAAATCGAATTGGCTAGCTTTCAAAGAAAACTCACTCAAACGCTCCACAGTGCATCCAAATGAAATCAAATATGATGACAGTCTGTCAGGGGCTTATTTGAGTTTTTATACCCATTTGTTAATTTGGGCCTATATGGCTCTCTCTGTAAATAGGGTGGTGGAGTGATACGTACAGTATGTAGCCGGCACTATTGTCTTCACAACAACAACAAACAGAGGAGTGGACTATTCTTTTATTATCAGCACAACAAGTTACAATGGCCATGCTCCTGACTTTGATAAGGAGTTTATCTGGCGATCCTTACTTGTTTGGAGTGTTAATAAGTGAGTTTTCTTTGAATGCTAGCCAATTCAGTTTGATTGCATGCTGTGGATGCCCGAACGAGGGACAGCATGGATTCAACTGAAAATGCTCTCCATCAACCAACAGCATTATGGGTAAGTCGTAAATGAGGCTTTATATGTCAAAAATTCTGAACTATCTCTTTAATAGCAAAATTGTAACAACAACAAAATGGTGCAAAATTGATCTGTATCACTAGTCAGATTGACCCGACTCCACACATATTACAGCATACAGTACCACTATTATTCATGTAGATCTGATCTGGGCATAGAACTCTGACCCTGGTATAACAATTAACTATTTACACAGTTGCCTTTAGTCTAATGGACCGGGGGCTGGTGCCAGTGGCTTTACATGCACTGGGACCTGTGATAGAATCAGTATGACTGCAGGCGCTATTGAGACTAGCTCAAGAGAGGAACTGTCCTGAGCAGGAATACAGAGCAGGAATACAGAGCAGGAATACAGAGCAGGGATACAGAGCAGGGATACAGAGCAGAGCAGAACAGAGGAGGAAGAGAAGAGTGGAGTGTTGTT
>NC_140250.1:12188531-12191031 GCF_949987555.1 Borostomias antarcticus
TACTCAGACACACACTCAGACAAAACCGTTGTATGGGCACACACACACACACACACACACACACACACACACACACACACACACGCGCACACACATCCAGTGTGTTGATCCAGACTGGTGCTGCCCAGACGGTTGATGAAAGAATGAGCTAAAGCCACTTGGCCCAGCACTGTGACTCATGGTGAGGGCAACACACCACAGCACTGACACACACACACACACACACACACACACACACACACACACACACACACACACACACACACACACACACTGCTGTAAATCCACTGACACACCAGGATATACATGTAGGGGATAAAAACAGATTGGAACAAAATGCTCTCCAACATATACATACACACACACACACACATATACATGTATGCGCACACACCGTACACACATACACCGAACATAGTCACCACAGGAATCTGTGGTCTGGAATCACCGCCATTCTAAGAATGTCGATTGCACCTCTGCATCTCCACATTGGCTTCCGCGTGGCCTCCCCTTTTGAAGACGAACATTCTCCATTGAAAAGCATGGAAAACTCCAAGCTCATAAATCGCCGCCTGCAATCACCAGGACTGAGATAATGACTAGCTAAATATTTACCCCCCTGCCCCCCAGTGAATGGGACCAGCGGGAGTCAAGAGTGGTATGTTGTGTAAACGTTCTATGGTCAGCAGTCAGTAACATAAGCCTCCATCTTTAAACCATGCGGTATTTCTCCAGTCACAAGCAATCAGGCTCTGACGGAGAGGGAGAGTTAAATCAATCAGCTACATGTCCACAGTCCAGGGTGGAGATTGGAAATCTTGGTGATTTACGTCGAGATGGGGCACTGGCCTGGGGGCTGTGGTTCTGCTGCTGTTGCGCTCTCCAGCCAGACCCAGTCAATGATCCATGCTGGCCTGGCTCGCTGGTTTCTCACAGGCTACTTGTTGGCTGGTTCTGTTCCAAACCCACACTACTCAGGCTCAGGCCCAAGCCTACTGGGAAAAGACGTGTGGCAGACTGCACTCAGACAGACAGACAGACAGACAGACAGACCGGGTAAGCAGACAGACAGTATAAGAGGCATGTGAGCAGGCAGGAAGTCAAGTGGGCAGGCAGGAAGTCAAGTGGGTAGGCAGGAAGTCAAGTGAGCAGGCAGGAAGTCAAGTGAGCAGGCAGGAAGTTAAGTGAGCAGGCAGGAAGTCAAGTGAGTAGGCAGTTGTCCAGAGCAGCTGGCCAGCCCCAGCCCCAGCCCCCTCTAATCCTTGTTAAGGCCAGTTTTAAAAGCTGTGAACTGACCTGCAGATAAACAGCCCCCTCACTGCCTGGCACACCACGGCCTGGACACACACACACACACACACACACACACACACACACACACACCACGGCCTGGACACACACACACACACACCACGGCCTGGACACACACACACACACACCACGGCCTGGACACACACACACACACCACGGCCTGGACACACACACACACACACCACGGCCTGGACACACACACACCACGGCCTGGGCTGTGGGCTGGGGTTAGGGGCAGAAGACGCGCGCACACACACACACATACACACACACACACTGGCTCACTCAACTAACGGTGGAAACTCTGGGAGTTAAAGACCCCTAATCTGCCTCAGATGGTCCGGAGAAACAGACACGGTCTCTTCTGTGTGTGTGTGTGTGTGTGTGTGTGTGTGTGTGTGTGTGTGTGTGTGTGTGTGTGTGTGTGCGTGCGTGCGTGCGTGTGTGCGCGCGCGTGTGTGTGTGAGTGCGCGTGTGTGTGTGTGTGCATGCATGCGTGCACATGCATGTGCGCAGATCCAGACAGGCCAGAGAGGTTTCTTGTTTATTATTTCTGAGGATGTTATGACTCAGAGGCCTGGGCCAATTAGAGCAGAGGACCAGATCTTTATTAGCCAGAGACAACCAATCATCAAGGCTCCGCGCTCATACGATTACTCAGCTTTGTTGCTATAGCGATCTGTATTGTTTGGTTAACTGATGATATCTTTCTCTCTGTTTCCCTTTCTCTATCTCTCTCTCCCTCTCTTTCTCTCTCTCTCTCTCTCTCCCTTTCTCTCCCTCTCTTTCTCTCTCCCTCTCTCTCTCTCTACCTTTCTCTCTCCCTCTCTTTCTCTCTCCCTCTCTTTCTCTCTCCCTCTCTCTCTCTACCTTTCTCTCTCTCTCTCTCTCTCTCCCTCTCTCTCTCTCTCTCTCTCCCTCCCTCTCTCAACCCACAGACGCCTGGAGCAGAACGGGATCAAGTCCGTTCCTCCTGGATCTTTCTCTCCCTACAAGAAGCTCCGCAGGATGTGAGTTCCCCAGAGACGCCTTGCTCTGAACCCCTGAGCAGCATGCTATCATAGGGCTCTATTATGTCTCTTGGCCTGGAGCAAGGGCACTATAGCGTCTAATTTATAGGGCACTAGGTTTACGTACTACTGCCGTGTAAAGTGTTCAGCAGTGTGCATGTGGACGGGCAGCGCTAATT
>NC_140250.1:12198531-12203531 GCF_949987555.1 Borostomias antarcticus
GACATGTGAGGAGAGAGAGAGAGAGAGGGAGGGAGAGAGAGAGAGAGAGAGAGAGAGAGAGAGAGATTGGATAGAGAGAGGGACTTGGAGGGAGAGAGAGAGGAGAGAGTGTGTGTCTTCTCCAGCAGTGAAAGCTAAAGAAAATAAAAGCCACCAGAGAAGATTCTTATCAACGGAAGTATCCCGAGCTCATAACAAGATCACTTCCAAGAAAACAACTAAGAGAAGAAGGGGTGTGTGTGTGTGTGTGTGTGTGTGTGTGTGTGTGTGTGTGTGTGTGTGTGTGTGTGTGTGTGTGTGTGTGTGTGTGTGTGTGTGTGAGCGTGAGCGTGTGCGTGCGTGCGTGCGTGTGCCTGCATGTGTATGTTAGCGTGGTTGAGTGTGTGTACATATGTGTGTATTTGTGTGTGTGTGTGCGCGTGCGTATGTTTCCGTGTTTGTGTGTGTACATGTCTGTGTGTGTGCGTGTGCTTGTTTAAGATTCGGCTTTATCATTGGCTGGATGAACAAATGGAAATCCAGTTGACAGAGCCGTGGGAAGATCAAAGGAGAGGCTGATTAATTAGAAATCTGTCCTCTAATAATAATGATAGTAGACTTCACACACACACACACACACACACACTGGAGTTCCATATTTTAGTCTGTAAGTACAGTAATGAGACGCATAAAGTTGGTTTGAATTAAATCACTGTTGAACTCTGTCTCATTACCAAACTTCTGTCAGTAGCGAGTCAGAGCTGGGCCTCAGAGAGAAACATACACTCAGTGATCATCATGATGATGATGATAATCATCATCTCTACTTTCTTGGCTTCTCTGCGGCAGGAAAAGGCAGTGCATCACTTATGACAAGCAGGGGGTTAAACTGGGATCTGTTATGTGGGGGGGGCCCTGTGTTAACCGGGTTGGCAAAGGTGCACATGGGTGTGGGCAGTGGCAGCAGTGATGGAGGTCTTTAATACTGCTTCATAAATAGTAAATATCAAGCCTTTAATGATCTATCTTAGTTAAAAGTTATTCTTGATTAAATACAAGTCTAACACTTTGCTTCTCAACCCTATGCTGTGCTGTTACACCCTGCACTGCATCACTCTCTAGCTACTGCTGGGTTTGATGACTCAATCCTAGAATATATTAAAACACTTTACAGTTGATCAAACTCAGCCTCTGATTGATTAAGCCATGATCAGATTACCTAAATTTAATTTAACTAGCTAAATTAACTTCTACATTCCTTAAGCATCTGTAAGTGTTCTCCTTTTAACTCCACCCTGTCTCATTTCGGTTTTAGCTTTTAAAATAATATAACTTAAGAAATGAAAGGATCAAATCAAATCAAACTTTATTCGTATAGCGCATTTCATACACAGAGGCAACACAATGCCCTTTACAGAGAGGAAAGGAAATAATTTCTGCATTGCCTGAGTATGAGCAAAACAGAATCATTTAGCCATCTTGCTAACGGTAAACTATACCTAGGTATATATATATATATATATATATATATATATATATATATATATATTTAACATTGTAGGTCATATTGTATATCTAGCTGGCTAAGGGTAGCTAACTGGATAGCTTGCCAGCGATTCCTGGCAGACTAAAATCTCGGTGTTGTTAGAGAAAACATTGTTTAATCAGAAAAGCAGACAAACTCCAAGGTACTGTATACTCACTCATAAAATAATCAGAGGGCTCCCTACCCCATATCATGAGCGTATAGCACTTATAATCTGACATCTGACTGACAAGGGAAGCGAAGCCAAGTGCCCAGGCCAGTGAAAGTGATGACGTAGCATCATTTTAAACTTGAAAAAACACTAACTAAAATAAATTGTGATTTATTTGAATGGGGAACATGGAATGGCTGCATTCTTTTAACAATAAAGACCGAGAAAAAATTTAAAATTAAATGTCGATGACAGATTGATAGATGGCAGGATTGAGGTCCGGCTGAGGTCCAGCTGATGATGTTTGGGAACCTATGTGCCGGGGCTGAGTCCCGGATAGCCCCGGCCCAATTTAACCCCTGATGACAACCAGACTGTGTCTGTCTGTCTGTCTACACTGTCTGTCTGTCTACACTGTCTGTCTGTCTGTCTGTCTGTCTGTCTGTCTGTCTGTCTGTCTGTCTGTCTGTCTGTCTGTCTGTCTGTCTGTCTGTCTGTCTACACTGTCTGTCTGTCTGTCTGCACCGTCTCTGGACCTGAGAGAGGGAGAGAGGAGGGAGGGATGGAGAGAGAGGAGCTGAGGAGTGGAGGGAGGGAGGGATGGAGAGAGAGGAGGTGAGGGGAGAGGAGGGAGGGAGGCAGGCAGGGAGGGAGGGAGAGAGAGGAGACGGTGACGTGAGAAAAGTTTGATCTTGTTTCGGACTTCTTCTTAGAAAAGTTAGACTTTCAGTCCGTTCTGTGTGCTGTCCTCTGGCTCCGCTGAGGCCCCGCCCACACCTGTCCTCAAGCTCTGATAGGCTGAGAGGTGAACTCTGGCTCCGCTGAGGCCCCGCCCACGCCAGTCCTCAAGCTGTGATAGGCTGAGAGGTGTAAGGACCATAGAGTGCTGGCTCCATGGAACAGCGGACACACCACGGAACACTAACCAACAAAAGAACACTGCTGTTCTCTCAAAATGGGACACGCACACACACACACACACACACACACACACACACACACACACACACACACACACACACTCTAAGTGGTTCCCACTGCCTGGCTCTACATTATTAAGGAGTCATGATGTAACGGGCGACGCGTTCTTTGGCACGTAATGTCTATTCATGAACAGAGCAGGCCGAAGGGAACGGACCACAATTCCTCACTTCTGCCCCCCCAACCCAACCTCACAGAGTCCTCTATGTTGTGCTCCTACTCCTCCCTCTCCCTCCATCCCTCTCTCCATCCCTCCATCCCTCACCTCTCATCCCTCCTCCTCTTCTCCACCTGTCCTCTCTCTGTCCCTCCATCCCTCTCTCTATCCCTCCATCCCTCTCTCTATCCCTACATCCCTCTCTCTATCCCTCCATCCCTCTCTCTATCCTTCCATCCCTCTCTCTATCCTTCCATCCCTCTCTCTATCCCTCCATCCCTCTCTCTATCCCTCCATCCCTCTCTCTATCCCTCACCTCTCATCCCTCCTCCTCTTCTCCACCTGTCCTCTCTCTGTCCCCCCATCCCTCTCTCTATCCCTCCATCCCTCTCTCCATCCCTCTCTCCATCCCTCCCTCTACCCCTCCAGCCCTCTCGCATGCATCTCTCTCTCCCTTGGGCCCTTACCTCATGTCTCCCTCTCTCCCCTCCCTCTTTCCTCTCCCTTCTCTCCTCCCCCCTTTTCTCCTCTCCTCCGCGTGTTCTCTGCACACCGCCTCTCGTCATCTATCCTTCCCTCTCTCTCTCTCTCTCTCTCTCTCTCTCTCTCTCTCTCTCTCTCTCTCTCTCTCTCTCTCTCTCTCTCTCTCTCTCTCTCTCTTTCTATCTATCTCCTCTGTCTCTCTCTCTTCTTCCTTTCTCATTCTCTCTCTCTGTATCTCTCTCTTCTTCCTTTCTCATTCTCTCTCTCTCTGTATCTCTCTCTCTCTCTTTCCGGTCTGACAGACAGCTACACTCGTCTTTTAAAAACTGCCCTGTCTCCTCCTCCTGTCTCCTCCTCCTGGGTCCTCCTCCTGTCTCCTCCTCCTGGGTCCTCTGCATGACTGGACAACTGCCCTGTCTCCTCCTCCTAGGTCCTCTGCATGACTGGACAGCCCAGATCTTCCGTGGCATCCCGTCCCCCTCCACTCCCTCCCTCCCTCCCTCACTCTCTCTCTCTCTCTCTCTCTATTCTATCTCTCTCTCTCCATGTCTTTTCACACCACTGCTCCATGTTGCGACTACTTCACCTCCCTAAAATAGCTCTCCTCTTTCTCTCCCCCTCCCACCCTCCTCTCCCTCTCCTCCTCTCCTCCTCCATCCCTCCATCCCTCTCTTGAGTACTCGCTCCAGCCGAAGAAGTCACACAGGACCAGGGCTCCTTCCTGGTTCTCCTCTGCCCAGGTCTCAAAGACCTGGGAATGAATGTGTTCACGTGGTCAAAGGGATGAGTGTATCAGTCAAAGGGATGAGTGCGTCGGTCAAAGGGATGAGTGCGTCGGTCAAAGGGAAGAGTGTGTCGGTTAAAGGGAAGAGTGTGTCGGTTAAAGGGATGGAGACATATCAAGACCACCATCCCTTACAGACAGCCTCCTTACAGAGATCCTCCTCCTTACAGTGTGTGTGTGTGTGTGTGTGTTCCCCAGGCACAGAGGACACGCGCCTGAATAATGAGTGTAACAGCGATCCTGTGTGCCCTCCTAAGTGCCGCTGTGAGTCCAACGTGGTCGACTGCTCCAACCTGAAACTCACCAAGATCCCAGAACACATCCCTGCCTCCACCACCGAACTGTAAGACACACACACACACACGCACGCACACACACATACTGTACACACACGCATTGTGAATAAAGACTCCAGTGTTCACTTGAGCTGCTGTCTCCTCAGGCGTCTCAACAACAATGACATCACCACGCTGGAGGCCACAGGAGTGTTCAGGACTCTCTCCCAGCTCAAGAAGATGTGAGTTCTGCCCCCTCCCTCTGCACCCGGGCCCGGTCCACCGCACGCTGCTGGGTTCTCCCTCTGCAGCCGGGCCCGGTCCACCGCACGCTGCTGGGTTCTTCAGGGAACCGTGGTTTAAATCAAGCACAGCTGTGGCCTGACTGGACCTTAGAAAGTCTGTTCTGTTCTGTGTTGATGGGTCAGATCTGAGTGGTTACTATCGTGACACTGTGTGTCTTCAACAGCATAGAGCACAGAGAAGTGTGACAAAAATTCTGGTCTGTATAAAGTGTTTGACCCCCCCCCTCCCACCACAGTAACCTCAGCAACAATAAGATCACAGAGATTGAGGATGGAGCCTTCGAAGGGGCGGGGTCAGTCATCGAGCTGCACCTCACAGCCAATCAGGTCGACTCGGTC
>NC_140250.1:12206031-12416031 GCF_949987555.1 Borostomias antarcticus
CTCTCACACCTCTCCCTCTCCCTCCTCTCCCTCCACTCCCTCTCTCCTCCCCCAGGTCATGATGAGTCTAGCTGTGTTCCCCGGCCCCAGTGTCCCAGCGAGTGCACCTGCCTGGAGACGGTGGTGCGCTGCAGCAACAAGCACCTCGGCGCGCTGCCCAAAGGCATCCCCAGGAACATCACCGAGCTGTGAGTTCCGCCTCGCCGCCGCACTCCGCCCTGCACGGACTCAATATTCAGGATGAATGCTCGGTGGCGTTTCCTAGACCTCTGACCTCTGACCCCTGTCTCCACATCTCAGTTGGCTAAGCAGAACAGTCAGACACTCTGGCGGGAGGGAGACACAGATGCAGCGAGAGAGAAACAGAGTTAGTGAGAGAGAGGGAGAGAGAAATAGAGAAAGAGAGAAATAGAGAGAGATAGAGAAAGAGAGACAGAGAAAGACAGAGAGAGAGAAAGAGAGACAGAGAGAGAGAGTCAATAAACCCTGCAGTTATTCCTTCACACACATTCCTCATCTCCCAGCACCCAGTAGCCCTCAGGGTCAGCTCTGAAGTCACTCGCCCCACTGAAGCCAAGTTTCTGTGTGTGTGTGTGTGTGTGTGTGTATGTGTGTGTGTGTGTGTTTGTGTGGGGCTGTCCATGAGAGGACATTTTAATAGGCAGGTTTCAATGGAAAAGGGAAGGATAGTTCGAGAACATCCCTGCATTTCTGGAAGGGGTTCACACACACACACACACACACACACACACACACACACACACACACACACACACACACACAGACACACACACACACACACGCACACAGCCTGGGGCCTGTCATTGTCCTAACAGGTGTGACCAGGTGTGTGTGCTTTCATGTGTTGATTCTAGAGAGTCTGCTCCCCTAACAACACCCTCATTATCCTACTGTCCTCCACATGCACACACACACACACACACACACACACACACACACACACACACACACACACACACACACACACACACACACACTGTCATAACATACTAATACATCCCTGTCCCCAGACCCATGCAGTTTTAAACAGCAGTGGGCATTAACCCTACGGGCATTCTCTCTCTCTCTCTCTCTCTCTCTCTCTTTCCTTCTCTCTCTGTCCTTCTCTCTCTCTCTCTTTCCTTCCTTGTCTCTCTTTCCTCCCTTCTCTCTCTCTTTCCTTCCTTCTCTCTCTCTCCATTCATTCCCCCTTCCTCCATCTCTCCTCTCCCTCCTCATCTCTCCTCTTCCTCCTCATCTCTCCTCTCCCTCCTCATCTCTCCTCTTCCTCCTCATCTCTCCTCTTCCTCCTCATCTCTCCTCTTCCCTATTCTTGTGTCCTCTGTACCTCCTTCCACTCCTTTCTCTCTCACCCCCCCTTCTCTCTCTCTCTCTCTCTCTCTCTCAGTGACAGTATGTCTCACCCCCCCCTCTCTCTCTCTCTCTCTCTCTCAGTGACAGTATGTCTCACCCCCCCCCTCTCTCTCTCTCAGTGACAGTATGTCTCACCCCCCCTCTCTCTTTCTCTCTCTCTCTCTCTCTCTGACAGTATGTCTCAACCCCCCCCTCTCTCTCTATCTCTCTCTCTCTTTCTCTCTCTCTCTCTCTGACAGTATGTCTCACCCCCCCCCTCTCTCTCTCTCTCAGTGACAGTATGTCTCACCCACCCTCTCTCTCTCAGTGACAGTATGTCTCACCCCCCCCCCCCTCTCTCTCTCTCTCCTTCTCTCTCTCTCTCCCTCTCTCTCTCTGACAGTATGTCTCAGATGGGTGTTAGGGGCTGGGGTCAGGCTTGTCAGGTGACCTCTGGGACTGTATTAGAGGCTTCCCAGCTAGTATCCAGTCTTGGCATGTCACACCTCGGATGTACAGTAGTCGCTACACGCACGCACACACGCACGCACACACACACACACACACACACAAAGTACTAAAGCGCTTGTTTTTTCTCAGGTATCTGGATGGGAATCAGTTTAGCATGGTGCCAAAAGAGTTGTCAACCTTCAAATACCTGCAGCTGGTGTAAGTCTCAACCTGTCTCAGTCTACAGATTACATCTAGTCTTTCCAGATGCTTGTTCTACACAGGCTGGTTTCTCATTCACTCTCTGGCTGCCAATATGTTACACAAAACCACTGGCGCTATCGTCAAAGGCTCAGGCAGTATCAACATTTTGGAATTTCTGTGCCACCTAAAGGTGCGCTTGCCAGGATCGGGCAAAGTTTGCCTCAAAGTACGTGGAGATGTTCACGGGAGGCAAAGCTCATCTGTTCTTCCTGCCAGAGGAGGAGCAGGGAGCAAACAGTTTTTCACAGGGAGTGCATGAAAATATATAAATAGCCTACACTTATTAAATGTGAAACGTCCTTGAGAATGTTTGCTTTGGGCCCGGTGACAATGCACTGCTGTTATGATTTCCAAAAATATCCAATTAATCTGTCAACGGCCAACAGTGCGATAGAGAGATTTGCTTGGCTGAAAATGGATTTCAGATGTTTGGAGAGATCTGTCCTCAGAAACAATAGTCTACTGTCCTCAGAAAAATCATTTTGCGTCTGGTCTCATTTGTCAACGATGTCCAGTTGGCTAAATAGTGGCTTATAGCCTACCAGTTGACATTGTTAGAATTTTCTATTAATTAGCCTACAAGCCAATCACATCACTAGCCAACGACACGAAACAACAATTCATAGTGGCTAGTACTTTATTCACATAGGCTAGAAAACATACAGAATACAACCACATCTGTCTCCTACAAATGAATGTTATTAAGTACTGAGAGCCATGCACCTCTATCTCCTCCCAAGTAACATTTCATCTAAATATTCGTCTCTATTTGGAGCTGGGATGGAACCGGGGGACCGTGTGATCCCCAGCCGGACGCTCTCTCCCCTGCGCCGCTCCATATCACTCCAGCCCTTCGCTGGACGCTCCACTGACCTCCACATGCTGCTCGCCACAAAATGAATTGACCCTCTTCAGGGTCTCTGTCTCTTCCGTTGTCGTACTGCAGTATATCTAGTCTAGTCTCTTTGCACACGTCGTTTGCAGGTTGGCGTGATGATCGAACGCTGTGTTTCTCTTCCAGGGACCTGAGTAACAACAAGATCAACTCCCTGACCAACTCCTCCTTTGCCAACATGAGCCAGCTCACCACCCTGTAAGCACACTTACCCTACCTGATACCCCTACACCTACCTGATACCCCTACACCTACCTGATACCCCTACCCGTACCTCTACCCCTACCCGGTACCCTTACCCCTACCTCTACCCCTACCCCTACCCCTACCCCTACCCCTACCCCTACCCCTACCCCTACCCCTACCCCTACCCCTACCCGGTACCCCTACCCCTACCCCTACCCCTACCCCTACCCCTACCCCTACCCCTACCTCTACCCCTACCCGTACCCGTACCCCTACCCGTACCTGGTACCCCTACCCCTACCCCTACCTCTACCCCTACCCCTACCCGGTACCCCTACCCCTACCTCTACCCCTACCCCTACCTGGTACCCCTACCCCTACCCCTACCTGGTACCCCTACCCCTACCTCTACCCCTACCCGGTACCCCTACCCCTACCTCTACCTCTACCCCTACCCCTACCCGGTACCCCTACCTCTACCCCTACCCCTACCTGGTACCCCTACCCCTACCTGGTACCCCTACCTCTACCTGTACCCGTACCCCTAAACGGTATATCATTGCCTTCTACAATGTTCTAACTTCGTTGATGAGGTTTACTCCCACTCTGTTGCCTTGTATATTATCCTGTAATGTTCAGGTGCTCTGATGACAGCTGTAAGATGATGTTGACTATGTTGTTGATGTTGTTGTTTATTCCAGGATCCTGAGTTATAATTCCCTGCGTTGCATCCCTAGTCTGGCTTTCATTGGACTACGCTCTCTCCGACTACTGTGAGCTCCTTACACATCTTTCTGTGTGTGTGTGTGTGTGTGTGCGTGTGCATGCTTGTGTGTGTGTGTGCGTGTGCATACTTGTGTGTGTGTGTGTGTGTGTGTGTGTGTGTGCGTGTGCGCGTGTGCGTGTGTGTGTGTGAGTATGTGCGTGTGTGTGCGTGCGTGTGTGTCTGGGGCCAGGGGAGAGCAGATGCTGAGAATCTCAGAGTGATCCCGGGGAGCACAAACACACACACACACACACACACACACACACTCAGTCTCAGATACACACACCTGGCCTACATTCCTCCATAGATGGAAATGATGGAGAACAGGTTTTAGTTCTGTCTTCTCAGGGTGTAATTTGGGGTTCTTGGTTCTTGTGCGCCTGTGTTCAGCTGTCTGCTCTAACCTCCGTCTTCACACTGAAAACGGCCTGCAAACCGCTCAACCTCCTCCCTGGACTCACACAGCATCAGTAGCGGCGTTTTGACGCTACGCAGCGCCCGGCCGCGTTCTCTCGCTGACCCCCGGACGCCGGTGTCTGCTGAATTACTGCGACGGCGAGCGTAAACGCTCCGGACAGTCTGATGATTACAGCGCGACCCGCGGCCCAAAGACATGGCAGCCGGTGGGCTCGGACGCTAACTCAAACACACAGCAGGGTTATGGGAAAGAGAGAGCAGGGGAGACCAGGCCAAGTGTGCGCGTACGTGCGTGCGTGTGTGCGCGTGTGTGTTTTCTCTCCAGGTCCTCGTCTTGTTTTGTCTGTGTAGGAGCAGACTGATCAACCTTCCATTTCATTTGAATTTTTTACTACTGACAACAAAGCTGGAACAAAGCCTCTCTTTTAACGGCCCGGTACGGTTCTGCAGTCATTAGGCTGCCCCCCCCCCCACCCACCCCGCAGACCACCCCCCCCCCCCTTCCATCTTCATTAGTATAATGCCGTATTCCTGTTCTGGACAGAGGGGCTTTGATCTTTTAATGAAGCAGCGTCTGTCATCCCTGTTACAGCTCACTGGCGCGCCGTATAAGTCTGCTACGTCTCCCCTCCGCCAGTTCACAGACGCCCTCCTACGCGCCCGCGTGCACGCCACAACGCCCGCACGCATGCCACAACGCCCGCGTGCACGCCACAACGCCCGCACGCACGCCACAACGCCCGCGTGCACGCCACAACGCCCGCACGCACGCCACAACGCCCGCACGCTCGCCACAATGCCTGCATGAACGCCACAACGCCCACACGCACGCCACAACACCCGCACGCATGCCACAACGCCCGCACGCACACCACAACGCCCGCACGCACGCTGCAACGCCCACACGCACGCTGCAAACGCTGCACACGCTACACGCACCGACGCTTGGCAGTAGACGCATGCACGCACACACCAGCCCCTCCTCTGTGTGTGTGTGTGTGTGTGTGTGTGTGTGTGTGCGCGTATGTGTGTGTGTGTGCGTATGTGTGTGTGTGTGTGTGTGTGTGCGTATGTGTGTGTGTGTGTGTGTGTGTGTGTGGACCACCCTATTGTCCCAGCAGAACAGGAGTCTTAATGAATGTGAAAACTTTCATGTCTTTACTGCAGCTCTGATCAATGAAACCTAATGAATGTTAGATGAGCCACCGAGTTTCTCCTGAGTGGAGAGAGAGAGGGAGAATGAGAAAGAGAGAGAGAGAGAGAGAGAGGGAGAAAGAGAAAGAGAGAGAGAGAGAGAGGGAGAGAGAGGGAGAAAGAGAGAGAGAGGGAGAATGAGAAAGAGAGAGGGAGAGGGAGAGAGGGAGAATGAGAGAGAGAGAGAGAGAGAGGGAGAATGATAAAGAGAGAGAGAGAGAGAGGGGGAGTCGACTATGAGACCAGTTTAATAGCTTTAACTTTAAGACTCTAAAGGGGGGGGTCAGGGTTCAAAGTTGGCGGGAAGGAGACTTCACAGAGACCACAGTGAGGTGTCAAAACCCTTCAGAGAGAAGCACGTGCACACACACGCACGCGCACACACACACACACACACACACACACACACACACACACTGAGGTGCCAAAGCCTTTATAAAGCGGCACCTTTGGCTTTACAGACCAGTAAAGAGGGGAGGGATCATTAACGCGTTCTGCTTCAAACAGACCAGGGGTCTGGGCCTGCCCATGGATGTGGTTTGGGGAGTGTGTGTGCGTACGTGTGTGTGTGAGCATTATGTATGTGTGTGAGCGTGTTTGTATGAGTGTGTGTGTGTGTGTGTGTGTGTGTGTGATGGCTGTGGTTACATTAATAAGCTGCTAATTGGCCTGCTGGGTGTTAGGTGTGAGAGGAGTGTGTGGCGAGACAGACAGCGCCAGGGCGTGGGGATGAGGGGAAGAAAGTGAAATGAAAGAAAAGAGAGTGAGTGAGCGAAAGAGAGAAAGACACACAGGGAGTGAAGTGTAAGGAAAGAGGGTGTGTGAGAAACACAGAGAAAAGATCAATATTGTAGCAAGAGAGAGAGAGAGAGAGAGAGAGATGCGAGATCAGTACCATTGTGAGTAAGGATCATGTTTCCTCCTGGAGACTCCCTGGCTCCTCTCTCTCCCTCTCCCTCTCTCTCTCTCTCTCTCTCTCTCCCTCTCCCCCTCCCCCCCCTCTCTCTCTCTCTCTCTCTCTCTCTCTCTCTCTGCCTGGCACACTGCTGCTGGCCAGCTGCCCACCCCCAACCTCTTCCCTGCCCAAACATGCCCCCAGACTACACATACTACAGCATGTCCAATAGGCTACTGTCCATCCACACTCACCTGCCCAGTACTGCCCTTTATGAGCCTAGGTGAGCAGGAACCAGACATGGGGAGATGTGTGGTAGATGACTGGTACAGCCGTTCACTCAGAACAACTGTTACCCAATCTGCTACTGAGAGACAAGGAAGCAAACATGCTTGGCACAGGGAAGACACGCTCAAACACACACTCACACACACCCACACCCACACCCACACACACACACACACACACACACACACACACACACACACACACACACACACACACACACACCACCAGGGTTGGCCCAGTCTTAGTAACTCTACACTAGACTCGCTGGATAAGATAAGGTGTTTGTATGTATATATATATGTGTGTGTGTGTGTGTGTGTGTGTGTTTGAGTGTGTCTTCCTTGTGCTAAGCATGTTTGCTCCCTTGTCTCTCAGTAGCAGATTGGTTAACAGTGGCCAGTAATGGTGAATGGTGTGTAGCTGCACCTCCCCCCCCTCTCCCCCCCACACCCAGAGACAACCACTTCTACTGTTATTAACATACTGCATCAAACATGATGTCTAGAAACGCACACACTGCCATGGATACATGCACATACACACACCCACCCCGCCCCCCCAGGTCGAAAAGAACAGATGTAGATTTCCCTCCTGATCTCTCAACCTCATGATCAGATACACTTCTTTTTTGTTTGTTTGCTTCTACGGACTGTTTGGTTGCCAAGACGACCCCCTGACGCAGCCTACCTTCCAGTCAGGGGTCCCGCGCAGAGCGAGAGGCGATGTTATCTTGGCTGGGCTCTGACCCAGCTGCCCCGGGGCTCGCTGACTGGTAGGGGTGGGTCCGGGTCGGGGGGCCGGACTGATGATGCTCCTCTCTAAACTCTTTATCTCCATGCCCAGGTCTCTCCATGGCAACGACATCTCCGAGCTTCCGGACGGCATCTTCAGTGATGTGGCTTCTCTGTCCCACCTGTGAGTACATAACCAACATGCACAGGCACACACACGCATGCACGCACGCACGCACACACACATCAAAACCAGTCAACTCAAACATAGTGGCAAACTGATACCCTTTACGTGCTCCTACCACCCATGCTCTACAGTCTATTCACAACACACACACACACACACACACACACGCACACACACACACACACACACACACGCAGTACACACACACAAGCCCACACACGCGCTCATCTGGTCTGGTTGTGTGTGAGCCAGGGGGAGCATGGCTCACAGAAGCCCATCTATGGTGCTCTTTGCTGGGCTTCACACACACACACACACACACACACACACACACACACACACACACACACACACACACACAGACCCCCCCCCCCGACACACAGTCATGTGATCACATCAACACACACAGACCCCTGTCTCCTCTCTCTGTGACATCTCCAAAACACACACACACACACACACACACACACACGCACACACACACACACAAACATACTCGCTCACGTACACTCACACCCACTCTCAGGTTGATCAACATTCTCTTGCTTTTTGAGGGGGTTCTGTGTTTGTTTGTGTTTGAGTTAATGGGTGTTTACATGCATCCTTGATGTGTGTGTGTGCGCGCGTGCTTGCGTGTGTTTATACATTATGTATGCATACTGCCGTTGTGTGTTAAAAATAAGCACATATACCTTGCTATTCTGGTACATTGTCACGTCATCCTCATCGTTCCGAAATCGATGGAACTATGGACATTAGGTCACTAGCAGGGCTTAGGGTGGGCCGTGCCTGTGTGTGTGTGTGTGTGTGTGTTACCGGGGGGAGTCAAGGCTAGGGGAGAGAGGCAGGGGGAGGAGAGGAGAGGAGGAGGCCTGCGTTGGGCAGTCATTGGTTCACAGCCACAGTGGCTCAAGTGGCTCTGGCGTTAGCAGATGTCAGAGACGGGCCGGAAAGACGAGCCTGTGTTCCTCAGTAATGGAACAGCATCGATTCGGGGGGCTGTGGGCCGGGGGGAGGGAGGGGCATTGATTCTATGCTGCCATGAAAGGATTGGTGAAGTGCTCCTTCTGTCAGCACAATCTCTCTCTCTCTCTCTCTCTCTCTCTCTCCCCCTCTCTCTCTCTCTCTCTCTCTCCCTCCCTGGTTCTAGATTTCATTCAGATATATCGATAGAGAGTGAAGGGTGGGCTTTTATTTCCAATCCATCTCAATGTTTCACTCTGTGAAGCTGTGAAATGTTAGGAGACATACTGTGAGTTCGGCTGAGGCTCACCTCTAGTCTATCTGAGGGCCGAGAGAGACACCTACTGGTGAGAGATTATACTACATCTGATTTAGAGTTACGGTGGTTGAGTGACGCAATAATGTATGATGTTCGCCGACGCCATGACTGTCTTCCACCCTTCCATCTTGATCCTTGACCACTGCCTTTTACCCCCATCTTTCTCTCCCTCTCTCCCTCCCCCTCCTCTCTCTGTCTCTCTCTTTCTCTCTATCTCCCCCTTTCTCTGCTGCCCCCTCTCCCTCCACCACCTCTCTCTCTCTCTCTCCACCCATGACCCCCCCCCCTCCTCTCTCTCTCTCTCCCCCTCCCCTCTCTCCTCCTCCCCCAGGGCGATCGGTGCCAACCCCCTGTACTGTGACTGTCGCCTGCGCTGGCTGTCCGACTGGGTGAAGACCGGGTACAAGGAGCCTGGCATCGCCCGTTGCGCCGGCCCCCCGGGCATGGAGGGAAAACTTCTGCTCACCACGCCCGCCAAGAAGTTTGAGTGCCACGGTAAGAGAGGGAGGGAGGGAGGGAGGGAGGGAGGGAGGGAGGGAGGGAGGGAGGGAGGGAGGGAGGGAGGGAGGGAGGGAGGGAGGGAGGGATGGATGGATGGAGGGGCGGACTGGGAGAATTGGCTGGAGGGATAGCGTTCTAGATGCTAAATGTGTGTGTTTGTGTGTGTGCGTGTGTGTAGGTGAGGTGGACAACGCGGTGCTGGCCAAGTGTAACCCCTGCCTGTCCAATCCGTGCGCGAACCAGGGCATCTGTCACAGCGACCTGGCGGAGATCTACCGCTGCAGCTGCCCTGCGGGGTTCAAGGTGAGCGACCCTGAACGCCCGGGAACGCCCGGGAGACCGAGGTTCAGATCCCTGAGAACGGAGGTGTTCTCATCTTATAGGGCACTGTGCCCAGAGGTTTACCCACCTGCAGTGTACTCCCCAAGTCAAGATTTAGAGTACAAGTCTCCCTCTCCCTCTCTTCTTCCCTCTCCTTCTCTCTCCCTCCCTCTCCCTCTCTCTCCCTCCCTCCCCCTCTCTCCCTCCCCCCTCTCTCTCTCCTTCCCTCTCCCTCCCTCCCCCTCTCTCCCTCCCCCCTCTCTCTCTCCTTCCCTCTCTTTCTCTCTCTTCCTCCCTCTCTCTCCTCTCTCTCTCTCTCTCTGAGCAGGGCAGGAGTTGTGAGACGGCTCTGAACGCGTGTGTCAGCAGCCCGTGTGCCAACGGGGGCACCTGCCAACTCAGCCTGACAGAGGAGGGGGTGTTCAGGTGGGCGTCGCCGTCACCCACGGCCCGATTGGCTGCTTTCATCTCTATTGTTAGATCTCACTTGACTTCACATGTTACATCCATCATCACAATGTTCATGATCTATGTGTTCTCCCAGCTGTTCGTGCCCCCTGGGCTTCGCGGGTCCGGTCTGCCAGACCAACATAGACGACTGTGAGGACAACGACTGTGAAAACGGAGCCAGCTGTGTAGACGGAGTCAACAACTACACCTGTCTGTGTCCCCCCTACTTCACAGGTACAGCAACACACGCGCACACACACACACACACGCACACACACACACACACACACACACACACACTTGTACGCAAACTTTAGCGATACCATGTTACCTGTCTGTGACTACTCTAAATATCTCTCTCTGGCTCCAACCCCCCCCCCCCCCCTCTATCCCTCTATCCTTCCCTCTCTCCCTCCTTCCCTGCCTCCCTCTCTCCCTCCCTCCCTCTCTCCCTCCCTCCCTCCCTCCCTCCCTCTCTCTGCCTCCTCCAGGGGAGATGTGTGAGGAGATGGAGGATGTGTGTGCTCCAGGACGGAGCCCCTGTCAACACCAGGCCACCTGCCTCATCACCTCCACCGGGCCCAAGTATGTGTGTGTGTGTGTGTGTGTGTGTGTGTGTGTGTGTGTGTGTGTGTGTGTGTGTGTGTGTGTGTGTGTGCGTGTGCGTGTGCGTGTGCGTTTGTGTGTGCGTGGTGGAAAATTCGGTGGAGAATCTGCCCCTGTCTATGCAAATAAACCTCATTCCAATTCACAAAGATCTGTGCTAATTACCACACGCAATTATAGTGAAACTCTGCATGTTTGGTCGTAGGTCTAATGATGAGGGCCGATCTATTTGTATTTTTGGTCACAAAGGTGGAATTCAACAACTTTTTTTGTTGCAGTGACAGCAAAGTATATCATGAGAAATAATGTGTGATTATGGCCCTTCTTCCATCAACATGATCATTCGCTCAAACTAGATGCGCATGTAAAAGTTACTGCGACATGGTTGATGGAAAAAATAATGACATTAACTGAATGGCGTTTTTGATGCGCTCATTTAATATGCTCGCTAGTGGTGAATTAGTGAGAGTTAATTCACTTGAAAATGTTATGGAAAAAGGGCTTATGGACATGTCTGCCTTCATCTGCTCTGTGAGCCAACTGCACTCAGCTCAACACTGTATGGATGTGTTGCACTGGAACCTCATTCGCAATATCTTTTGGGAATAGGTCCTTCAGACAGAGCACATAGTGGGCGCAAATACTAACACAGTTTATGGTGCTATTAACTGAGTGTTGCTACAGATAAACAATGTATGGACATAGAGAAAGAGAGAAAGATAGCGAAGTGTATGCTGTATTCTAATGTGTGTGTGTGTGTGTGTATATATGTGTGTGTGTGCGTATGTATGTGTGTGTGTGTGTATTATATGTGTGTGTGTGTGTGTGTGTTGCAGGTGTGAGTGTTCTCCAGGCTATGTGGGGGATGACTGCAGCCTGGACTATGATGACTGTCAGGAGCATCGCTGTCAGAACGGAGCTCAGTGTGTGGATGAGCTGAACGGATACTCCTGCTCCTGTCCTGGAGGGTACAGGTGAGACACACACACGACAAACACACTCGCACGCACACACATACTGTATACACACACATATACACACACACACACACACACACACACACACACACACACACACAGTTACACTCTCTGCACTTTGCTTGATTTGCTCCACTCCAACCTCTCCCCCTCTCTCTCTCTCTCTCCACAGTGGTCAGCTGTGTGAGGCGCCCTCCTCCCCTCGCTCTCCCTGTGACCTGGCCGACTGCCAGAACGGCGCTCCCTGCGTGGAGCGGGCCGGCCGGGCCCTCTGCCAGTGTCTCCCCGGGTTCGGGGGCCCGCGGTGCGAGAAGCTGGTCAGCGTCAACTTCGTGGACAGAGACTCCTACCTGCTGCTCTCCGACCTGAAGAACTGGCCTCAGGCCAACATCACTCTGCAGGTAAACACCACACCTGTCAACTATCCAGATTTTTTACCGTTTCTCCTGCTGTACTCCCGAATTGTAATTTCTCTCACGAATCTCCCAATTTTAGAGTGAAGAACGAAGAAAGAAAAGTGAGAATGTGGGGGAATATTTGTTGTGAATCTGGCAACCTAAAGGCGGGGGGGGGGGGGCATATGCGCTCTAGCGTCACACCTCACAAGCCTGAAAACCATTTGTTGTTGTCCTCGACTCCTCGCTAAAATTTAAAATTCCCCAATCTTTTGTAAATTTGAGATGTTTATAAAATACAATTAATACATAATACAATACATAATACACATTATACATGTAATTTCACTTTCACATGTAATTTCACTTTCACATAGTAGGCAAGTTGTATTCATTCTATTAATATGTGGTGTAAGGTTATATACTGGTCGGTATTGGCGAATGAACTACCGTCAACAATGGTGTAGGAAGCTCCGCTAGGGTGTAGGAAGCCCTGCTAGGGTGTAGGAAGCCCCTCTAGGGTGTAGGAAGTCCCTCTAGGGTGTAGGAAGCCCCTCTAGGGTGTAGGAAGCTCCGCTAGGGTGCAGGAAGTCCCTCTAGGGTGTAGGAAGCCCCTCTAGGGTGTAGGAAGCTCCGCTAGGGTGCAGGAAGCCTAGACCGTCTAATGACCTCTATCCGCGGTTCCCGGTGGCAGGTGTCGACAGCGGAGGATAACGGGATCCTGCTGTATAACGGGGACAACGACCACATTGCCGTGGAGCTCTACCAAGGTCACGTGAAGGTCAGCTACGACCCGGGCAGCCAGCCGGGGCACGCCATCTACAGGTACGTCACAACATGGCCGTCGTACCAAGTGTCCATCGTGAATAAAGTTGGATGGATTGGTTGGTTGGTAGGTAGGTAGGTTGGTTGATGGGTGGTTGGTTGGTTGGCTGATGGGTGGTTGGTTGGTTTGTTTGTTGGGGTTGGTTGGTTGGTTTGTTGGGGTTGGTTGGTTGATTGGTTGGGGTTGGTTGGTTGATTGGTTGGGGTTGGTTGGTTGATTGGTTAGGGTTTGTTGGTTGGTTGATTGGTTAGGGTTGGTTGGTTGGTTGGTTAGGGTTGGTTGGTTGGTTGGTTGGTTAGGGTTGGTTGGTTGGTTGGTTAGGGTTGGTTGGTTGGTTGGGGTTGGTTGGTTGATTGGTTAGGGTTGGTTGGTTAGGGTTGGTTGGTTAGGGTTGGTTGGTTGGTTGGTTAGGGTTGGTTGGTTGGCTAGGGTTGGTTGGTTGGTTGGTTAGGGTTGGTTGGCTGGCTAGTTAGGGTTGGTTGGTTAGGGTTGGTTGGTTGGTTGGTTAGGCTTGGTTGGTTGGTTGGTTAGGGTTGGTTGGTTGGTTGGTTGGTTGGTTGGTTTGGTTGGTTGGTTAGTTAGGGTTGGTTGGTTAGGGTTGGTTGGTTAGGTTTGGTTGGTTGGTTGGTTAGGGTTGGTTGGTTGGTTGGTTGTTATCAATTTCAGAAACAGATTTATGTGTTTTGACAGTGTTATCCTCCTCTCTCTGTCACTGCTTATTCTCTCTGTCTTTAACACTCCCTCTCCACCTCCGTCTCCATCTCCCTCTTTCTCTCCACCTCCGTCTCCATCTCCCTCTTTCTCTCCACCTCCCTCTCCACCTCCCTCTCCATCTCCCTCTCCACCTCCCTCTCCATCTCCCTCTCCACCTCCCTCTTTCTCTCCACCTCCCTCTCCACCTCCCTCTTTCTCTCCACCTCCCTCTCCACCTCCCTCTTTCTCTCCACCTCCCTCTCCACCTCCCTCTCCATCTCCCTCTCCACCTCCCTCTCCCTCTCCTCCCTCCAGTACCGAGACCATCAATGATGGTCAGTTCCACACGGTGGAGCTGGTGACCTTCGACCAGATGATGAACCTCTCCATCGACGGGGGTCTGCCCACCACCATGGACAGCTTCGCCGCCGCCCGGCCCCTCAACGGCGAGGCACCGCTTTACGTGGGGGGTAGGGGCCCTCTCCAGAACACACCTCCCTCCTCTGCAGGCACTATGACTACTACACTACTGTCAATCACCACCACCAACACCACCTCGCTATGTCACCCCCCACCCCCCCACCAACTCATCAGAGACCAGACCCTGCAACCTTCCACCCCCCCGAACACCCCGAGCACTCCCATCCCCCCGAGCACCCCCATCCCCCCGAGCACCCCCATCCCACTGAACACCCCCATCCCCCTGCCTGGATCCACACATCCACCCACCAACACTGTGTTTGCTAGAGGCCTCATATACGGATACACGCCTGAGCACACACATATACATACGAGCTACCCCATGCACACAGTCACGCACGCACACACACACACACACACACACACACACACACACACACACACATGGATATAAACAGACACGCACCCAAGGGACCTAAAAGTGCAGGATAGCATGCACACACACATACACACACACACACACACACACACACACACGTAAAAAGGAATAACATATTGAACTAATGGAGAACACACTCCTACTCCACCTAGTCCCCAGAGCCCCCAAAGGTAAACACCACCCCCTCACTCTAGTGTGTGTTTAAACCCACTGTTTAAACCCACCTACCCTGCAGTATATTTCTTTAAATGTAACCTACCAGACACAGTCTCCACTTCCAAGTTCTGTTAACATGCTACTGGCATGCACCGTGTGGAAAACAAATACACCCATATTTGTTTGTATGTGAAACGTGAGTTCGCTCTTTAACCAGGCCAAGCCACTCCTGCGATCAAACGCTCGAAAGAGCTTACAGAATTTAGCATTTAATGATATCAGGATGGACTTCGGATTGGTCAGAGCTTGTGCAGTGTTGAATTGGTGTTGTGAGTTGATGTGATGTACTACAGAATGTGGACCATTTTGTCACCGGTTTCTGCGCTCATCTCCTCTCCTTTTCACTGTCCTCTGTTTCAAAGATCCAGTGCCTCACATGGTGCTACTGTACAAATTAATATCCATCTCTCCGATATGGTCTGCATCTGCAGAACTGGATTTAATTAAAATTATTTCTGACTGATATTAGAATATTGTGGGTGAGACTCGCCCATAAGCCTCCCTGCTACTATTTAATTAGGACTGAATATGAATCCAAACATGGAAATGTGTTGCAGCAGTTTTTAATATTTACCTAAATAAGATGCGTTATTCTCTCTGCTGACGCTCTCAGCACCATAGAGCCTTCGTCTCTTGGAAACAGACGTCCTCCTTCATTGAGACCATCTCTGTCCTGTGTTAGCTGTCTGTCTGTGACCCTGCGCCTCCCCCTCGCAATGCTAACCAACATCTCTCCTCCTCTCCTCTGCATCCTCCATCTTCCCTCTCCTCCACCTCCTCTGTCCTCCTCCTCCTCTTCCCCCTCTCCTCCTTCTACCCTCCTCCTCCTCTCTTCCTCCTACCCTCCTCCCTCCTTCTCCCCCTCCTCTCCTCCTTCTACCCTCCTCCTCCTCTCTTCCTCCTACCCTCCTCCCTCCTTCTCCCCCTCTTCTCCTCCTTCTACCCTCCTTCTCCACCTCCTCCTCCTCCACCACCTCTCCTCCTCCTACCCTCCTCCCTCCTCCTCCACCCCCTCCTCCTCCACCCCCTCCTCCTCCCCCTCTCCTCCTCCTCCTCCCCCTCTCCTCCTCCTCGTCTCTCAGGCATGCCGGTGGACGTCCACTCCGCCGCCTTCCGTCTGTGGCAGATCCAGAACGGCTCCAGTTTCCACGGCTGCATCCAGAACCTGTACATCAACAACGAGCTGCAGGACTTCACCAAGACCCAGATGAAGCCGGGCGTGGTGCCGGGATGTGAGCCCTGCCGGAAGATCTACTGTCTGCACGGCATCTGCCAGCCCGACGGCACCGAGGGGCCCGTCTGCCACTGCCAGCCCGGCTGGAGTGGACCGCACTGTGACCAGCCGGCCAGCCAGCCGGCCAACCCCTGCCTGGGCAGCAAGTAAGCAGACGAGCGGGACAGAGGCAGACAGAGGGACAGAGGCAGACAGAGGGACAGAGGCAGACGAGCGGGACAGAGGCAGACAGAGGGACAGAGGCAGACAGAGGGACAGAGGCAGACAGAGGGACAGAGGCACACAGAGGCACACAGAGGGACAGAGGCAGACAAGGGACAGAGGCAGACAGAGGCGCAGTCACACCAGCTGAGGTCCTCTTACACGTCTGAGCTGAGTAAATAGAATTCAGCTACGCTTAGTGTAGTTATAACACAACACTACTTCTACTCGTTGTTTTGGAGAAGACATTTGCAAAACTATTTGGGTGTCTAGACACCCAACCCCATCATACACAACATACTACTGTTAGTAGTAGCGATTCCTGGTGAGAAATTGCACTGTTGCAGCATCAAAAGACAACAGATTAACAATCCAGACTAAAATATAAAATTTACAATAGATACAAAATACACAAAAATCCAAATGTATGAGAATGAGAATAAAACAAGTGCATAACAGCAGGTAGGTGAGCATGGCTAGACCGACAGATAGACTCACATGCAGTTGCCTGTAAGCGTTCACTTAGTTCAAGCCGAATGCTGAATGGCTGACTGACTGGCCTGTGCCCTCTCCCAGGTGTGTTCATGGGAAGTGCATCCCCCTGGACAGCCAGTCCTACAGGTGTGAGTGCGCGGAGGGTTACCGCGGCGCCCTGTGCAACCAGCAGGGGGAGCTGTTCAACCCCTGCGGCCGCCTGGCCTGCAAGCACGGACGCTGCCAGATCTCGGAGGCGGGCGACGCCTACTGCCACTGCGAGAGCGGCTTCGCTGGGGAGCTCTGCGACGCCGGTACGACCGCTGTGCCCATTACTTTTCCTCTTCTTCTTCTCTGGGTTTTAATGACAGTCGGCGGCGTACTTTGATCATCGCAATATCGCCACCCACTGGACTGGAGTGAGGACTACAGACAGAGGAGATCCCCCCGTAGCTGAAATGTCTGTCAGTGATTGTAGCCGCAGCATGAATGTCTCAGCCCTGTGACCCTCCCTCCCCCTGTCTAGAGGCCGGAGGCGGAGTCCATACGCACGCACAGTACCAATGTCCCAGCCAGAATCAGAGGACATGCCAGTACCAATGTCCCAGCCAGAATCAGAGGACATGCCAGTACCAATGTCTCAGCCTTGTCCTTCCCTCCCCTCCCCCCCCCTCTCCAGAGTCTGAGTGTCGAGGGGAGCCCGTACGGGATTTCTACCAGGTCCAGCGCGGCTACGCCATCTGCCAGACCACCCGCATGGTCTCCTGGGTGGAATGCTCCGGCGCCTGCGACACGGGCGCCTGCTGTGCCAGCCAGCGGATGAAACGCCGGAAATACACCTTTGAGTGCAGCGACGGCACCTCCTTCAGCGAAGAGGTGGAGAAGACCGCCAAGTGTGGCTGCGCGGGCTGCATGTAGCGCGCCCCGCCCCCACGCCATGCCCGCGCCACGCCCGCCACTGCTGGCCGAAAGGGAGAGGTAGAGAGAGAAAGAGAGAGAGAGGGAGAACGAACCGGAAGAAGGAAAGAGAGAGAGGAAGAAAAAGAGAGAGTATAAAGAAATATATATAAAACCTCTATCTATATATTATGGACAACAATGTTTGTAAAATAGGACCTTTCCTTCCCGTCCAAGGGTGTGTGACCTACAGTAACACAAAAATAAACAACAACAACAACATGGACAGTCGACAACAACAACAACAAAAACAAAATTTTATCTACAACATTTTTCCAAGGCGGTCCAGAGATTTCCAGGTGTTGCATTGAGAGAAAGAGAGGCACCCCTCCTACCCCAACCCTACGGTGTGTGAAGTCGAATCCCTGTTGTCCATCCAGTAGACTAGGTCCTGGCCACCCTGGCACCATCTAGGCATCATCTCCGTTCCTCACCTCCTGTCCTGTGGGAGGTCAGAAACTTGGCAGCATCCAGCCTGGTGAGGTAGACTAGTGGAGAAGGAGAGAGGGGTGAGAAGATAGAGAGGACAGCAGGGCATAGTGGATTGGGCAGGCTAGTAGCTGAAGCTAGCTCAGCTGAGCTAGGAGAGGAAGGAGTTTGGACTAGGCTGCGCTAGCTTGGGGTGAGTTTAACTAAACTAGGCTGGGTTGGGCCATGCTAGGGTAGGCTAGGCTATGGTGATTTTTGCTGGGTTGGGCTTGGCTGGACTGTAGCTGAGTTGAGCTGACTCGGATGTCTGATAGTTGTGGTGACTCTACTCTACCCAGATACACACTTATCCTCTACACATACACACGCCATATGTTACCATGGGAAGGTCATATTTAGAGTGGCACATATAAAAGCAGAGAGGTTGGGGGTCAAAGTTCATGTGTTGTCAAAGTTCATGACCTGGTGCTGCAGTGCTCTGCTGAGGACAGATGGATGACCTTCTACAGACTCCATAATAAGACTGCACTGACTAGCAATGCTGAAAATTGGTCATTCTGCCCTTCAAATGTACATGGTCATACATATACAGCACATAAACTCACATACCTGGTCTTACATCGTTAGTTGCTAGGAGAGGGGATGTCCGTCGGTTGTCGGGAAAACTTTGTGAGGTCCTGTCCATCACCCCGGCAACCCTCACATCTGAAGCAATGTCCAGTGGTAAACAATCCCAGCATGCATTGCCTCAGGGTTAGGATGATTTGCATACGCCCTCCCCCTCGCTGCCTGCAGTATTAAAGCTTGTGCAAACTGTTGCATGTGTGGAGACAAGTTTGCCAATGGATATGTAGAGCTTTTTATTATTATTATTATTATCATCATCATGTTTATTACAAAACAAAAAGGTGCAGTTGTTTTTTTTGTTTTGTGTATGTCTAGTTTCAAATGTTTTTGCATTATGATTTTATTTTTGTTATTATTTGGTTTGTAACCTGTAACTCCTTTAGCCCTCTCTTTATACAGAAATGCCTAACAGATTCTAATATATATATTTGTATTTCATTTTGGTATAGTATTTTTATATGTTAAAGAGTAAATCTGTGTTTTCTGGAAGCTTTGGAACAGGCAGTATGGCATTCGATTGGTTCCCTAGGTCTCTGTTTGTTTATTTACTGTATTTCACTCGAACAAGCTAGTTTGTAATTGGCCAAAACAAGATATCTGAAGGTTGGCCTTTTTTTTGTATAGGAGGCAGTATTGATCTAGAGACATGTTTAATATTGTATATGTTGTCTTCCATGTGAATATTACATCTAATTCATTTGAAAGTCTATGTTCTTCTGTTTTTATCATTTTATTTATTTTATCTCAAGGCTTTTTCTGTAGTAATTAAAAAGGCATATGTGTCGCTGGTTTTAGAAAACAATGGAAAAAAAAGTTAAAATTAAAACTAGTGTAAAAAAAAAAAAAAAAAAAAAAGCTGTAAGGTATTTGTGACATCACTTAGCCAGTTCCAACAGTGTTTCCTCCATTTTGGCTCCGACACATTCCTCATTGGCTGCAGGGGCCACGGCAGGGCAGAGCTAATATTCAAAATGAGAGCTCCCTCATAAACATGAACTTCCCCTGTCATGAACCGCACCTCTGAATAGTGAGCCAGTTATCTTGATTGTTTTTTGTGTTGGTTCTGTTGAAGTGATACGTAGTTTTCGGGTAATTTTATTTGAGACATTTTCAGCCACAGAGAAATTATTCTATGGCTCATGATTCATGAAGAAGTGAAACAGTCATGTTCAACTAGAGGGATATTGGGTCAACTTGGTCCTACACAGATCTGGGGTCAGTGTTGAGGTACAGGATATGGAGATGATTAACTATGCTGGATCTGTGCTGTACAGGAGTTTTACTGGAAGGAGGCCCCCCAATAGAAATCACCAAAAACAACCTGTCATCTGCCAACATTCTGACTGGTTAAATATTACAATCTAGAATAGGTGTACAGGTTCTATTTACAAATAATTACAATAAAGTTAACCTGAATGTATAAATATGTATAGATAATTATGCCGTGCGCTTATTCATGAAGTGGTAACTTACAGCTGTTTAGAATAACCATGCCACATACACCCTCTCTTGTTCTAAACAATGGGAGAGCTGAAACACAACTTTGATTTAGTTCTCCCTGCCTGCCTGTGTAGCTGATCTCAGTTCAGTTGATAGTCTGCCCTCCCTATGCTTTGTAGAAGGGAGGACTGATTCTGGGTCAGTTCTAATGGGCAACACAGGAATTTCAATCTCATGGCTAGTCCTGCAGTGATGTATTCCCGTGTCTATCTCCTGTGTTCCATATACCTTCAGTGGCATCAGATAGTCCTGCTCAGTGTGACACTATTGAACTGTCAATCTAATCCTCTAGGTTTAGCCTCTTATATCCATATGGGTGCATTTCAATAGTGTAAAATGGCTTCCTCTCCCATGTCTCCTTTCCTCCATGCTGCACTGATGTGACCTGAACAGGTGACTTCCATTTCCTGGTTGAGATGCAGCCAGGAAACATGTCACATGTCATGTCACATGACCACAGTCTCATACCATCCAATAAGAACTGTACTCATGAATAAACATGTTATTGTAAAAGATGCAAAATATCACTGATGTATTGAACTGATGCATAAAAAAACAGAAAAACAAACCCTGGATGGGTTTCTACAGATGCGCTTCCGTTGCTTCTGTTCTGTGTGTCGCAGGATTGATGGTGGGGTTGAACCTGAAACTCCCAGTGATGCTGAATGTATGTAGTGCCACCGACAAAATGTTTACCAAACCTCCACTTTTCATTCAATAAACTTTAATGTGTGTGATTTTAACCTACGACCCCTTGTCTCCTACTTGGCTTGACTGAAGTGTGTGTGCGCGTGCGCATGGGTGTCAGTATCCTACTACAGGACAGTTGACCACTGAAGATAAAGAAAAAGACAAAACCTAAAATTCAAACATCTTTATATCAACTCCAGCAAAAATACAGTCACTAATGTAAAATATGTATATCATTCTTGGGATTAACACAAATAAATCCTTATTTCTTTTTCCAATATACAAAATCAAAAAACTATAAATATCAACGGCAAAGAATAAAACATGTTCAAGTCTGATATTTGGTGCTTTGCTTATTTTAGGTCTACTGAATGCGTTTGTATAAGGGGATCTTAAATATCGATAAAATCATGATTTATACTTTTGTTGCATTTTACTTATAAAGTGAAATGACCATCATAAAAATAACAATTGTAATTTTTTTTCCACTTTTGACAACACAAACGGAGGTCACTACTGCTGAAGAATGGAAGCTTCACACCATGAAAAGATTTCTGAAAATAAATGAAAATTAATGATAGTCAAACAGACACTGGGATACAGTACATGCTACTAACAGATCAGTTACAAAAACTTAAAAAGAAAAAGAGGAGAGGTTCACCAATAGGGCCACATCGTACAGTGAAGCGAAACCCTCAACTTTACTAGGAAGTGTCTCTTCTCATCCATCTACCTCACCAGATATCACGATCCGTGTTCTGAATACATCCATCTTAAGACATCCAATGTAATATCTGCACTTCCACCCTTCCTAGCCTCTGACCTCCTCAAACAGGTGACAGATAACCAAATTGATCAGTGATTAACACTTAATGACCAGTAATAGTTCCTTATTGATCAGTGATGAATGCTTATTTAGTAGGCCCACTTCTCTTAGGGAGGCAGTCATGTGCATGCATAGTTTCAGGGGGGGCATGGTTTAGATATCAGGGTTTATTTTCTGAAAGTACATACAGATATTTTTTTTCCTCATTCAAAAATAGTAATAGTTTAGGTGAACATTGGAGAGGGAGGGAGGGAGGGAGGGAGAGGGAGAGAGAGAGGGAGAGAGCGAGAGAGAGAGAGAGGGGGGGGGGGGCTGTTGCATTGCTGGGGTGATACAAGACAAGACTGTGGGGATTATCATATTCACATTAACAAGGCAGCCAAAGCATGCAATAGCTGGTAGCAAGTTCACACTGCAGGACAATATCAATCACTCGGCTTTAACAAGGTGTGAACTAAAAACAACAGTAGTACTACATAATGTAGGGTAACAATCTGTACATTGCAACTGAAAACTTTTGTAAAATTCCAAGATGCTAAAATGGAGCTTAACCATGTGTATTTCAACATAAAACACGGTCACAATATCAACAATAATAATGCTTACGTTCTGACAAGAAAAGGTCCTCAGAATCTAAATAGAAAACGGAGATGAATAGAAAACGATTCAGGAAAAACAACGTTTCTACTTTACACATTCAAAGTAAAGGATGTATGCAATGAAAATGGAGGCACGGGGAAGCAGGGGACAACTAACAACTGAGATTCACAGAGGGAAGGTTGTGCGTGTCGACTCGCTGCCTTTCTCCTTCGACAGTACTTGTACATGTGCAATAGCAAGAGAACTGAGGCTTCACCTTTAGCAACACACTTCTATTACTATACACTTGATAAATAAGGCACCTGATCACAAAAGTCACACAAAAACACACACACACACACACGCACGCACACACACACACGCACAGCTCTGACTGCGACAGGCTGGAGACAGCGAGGCGTATATTTCATAGGGCTGGAATACCAGCCAAGCTGACAATATTGCTACTGGATTTCGTTGTACTCTGTGCAATGACAATGGCATATAATCTGAATCTTATCTAAGAATTGTCAGATGCTGCTGAGAAACATTGTTTGAGTGAAATCGATAATCGTCTCTGTACAAAGACTGATGGAATAGCATTTGCATCATCTTCTATCTCCAGCCCTTGTAAGAGCTGTGATCTAGACACCCATCAGAAAAGACTGCTTCTCTGCAGCACTAAAACATTGGTTCACATGTAGCCCCCCTTCCAGCCAGTCACATACAGCAAACACACTCACTTTCAATACTTTAAATAGCTCCCTGTCACCAATTGCATTTTGCCTTTGAAGCTTAACAAAAGCCTTTTTTGCCCTACCTAAAAACAAAAAATAGCTTTTTCCTCCAATAGTTTTTTTTCCCCATCTCAGCCCGCAAAAAAGATAGTTTACAAACACAAGGAAGAACACACAACTAGTCCTTTCTAGAAAACAAAAAAACATCACTGGCTTGATAATTACAGTCTCTGTCTTTACAGAGACTTTACAGAGCTCTACTTTGCCAGGGACATCCTGGTGCGCTTGGCAGGAGTCTGTGGGGGCTCCTGGGCTCTCTTCATGGCAGACTTAGGAGTTCCCTTCTGAGTCTGAGCAGACTCCTCTGCTTTCTTTGTAGCGGACTTAGGGGTCCCACTTTCTGTCTGCGTTGGCTCATGGGCTTTCTTCATAGCAGATTGAGAAAAGCTTCCGCTCGTGACCTCCATCTTCCTCTGCGACCTGGTCAGCACCTGATCCGGCGTCCTTGCAGAGTCTGCTGCGCTGTCTGCACCTTTACCTACAGTGACTCTACTCTCAGTGACTCTACTTGACGTCTGTTTCTTAGCCTGTTTTTCTTTCGCACTAGCACCTACTTTAGTCTGTGGAGACTTTTCTACACCTATTCTGTCTTCAACCTGTTTTTTACTGGAATCAGTTTTAGCCACAGCAGCAAGGGCAGAAGGGCCTTTGGGTGATCTCGGAGTCACTGGCCTTTGAGGAGATCTCTGTGGTGATTCGGCATCTTTCCTTGTAAGATCCCTTAAGATTCTAATGCTGCTGGCTGTCTTAGCTACTCTCTCTTGCACTGCAGCTTTCCCTGTTCGTTTTCCACTAAGAGGTGGTCTCCCCCTCTCTCGTTTTGCTACAACGGGCTCCTTTGTTCGTTTATTAGCAGTCAGGCGGGGTTTCGGTCCCTTGGCAGCAGCCACTTTGGGTTTAGAGGTGGTAGTCTGTGGGGTGGTCAAGACTTTCACACTGGCAGCTTTCTGCCTTGGGGCATCTTTCATTTTCTTGGAGGTCTGCTGGACCTGCATTTTCTCCCGGATGTTGGTGTACTTCCTCAGGATCCTGGCACTTGCTGGATTTTTGGCCTTCACTGAGGCCTTCTGGGCCTCAGCTGTCTGGGCCTGGGTCTCGGCTGTGATGTAGGGCTTGGTGGAGATGCGTGTAGCTGTGGTCAGCTCTCTCTTCTCTTTCCCTTTAGACACAGTAACCTCCTGCTCCAGAGTTTTAGCGATGAGCTTTTGGCTCTTGGGGGTGCTCTTCACAGGGGAGGCGATGGCAAATTTCTTCAGGTGTTTCTTTAAGCGCTCGGCCTGCAAGCTGGGGAACACCCCCTGGGAGGTGCCTGGGAGGCCAGAGGAACTGTGGAAGCAGAGCTGCGTCTCCGAAGGAAGACGAGTGTTCACCTTCTTAACAATAACCAGAGACTTGGTCTCTGTAGACTCCATGAACCAGCAGCAGATACTTTTGAGGTCAAAGTCCTTCATGAAGAGCATCTGGACGGGAGAGTACCTCTGGTGCTCCAAAGACCTTGGCTTTCGTACCCTGCGCTTGCTCTTCCAGATGGCTGCCTGTCTGTCGGCCTTGTTCTTAGGTTTAGGAGCTGGCTGGCCCTCTTTATCCATCTGGACCCACCCTTTCTGCATCTTATCAAACTTGGTGTTCAGGTTGCTGATTAAGTGTTGGTGATCCTCACTGTTCAAAGCCTCCAAGAACTTGGAAGGAGTTGGAGTCGGGGGTTCCAGTCTGGGTGGGAGCAGAGGAAGAACTGAGCAGGAGGGTAAAGGAGAACCGGAAAGCTGAGGAGAAACTGGAGAAGAGACCCTGGCTGGAAGCTTCATTATCCTCTCCGGTTTCACCCTGATGGGAGACAACACCTCTCTCTGCTTTTCCGCTGTGACTGGAGCACTGTAGGAGGAGGGCGAGGCTAGCCTCTGGGACCTCAGAGCTGACTTCATGTTCTCCGCGGGTGACTGAGGGGCAGGGGTTGCCGGGGTAACAGAATGGCTACTGGCTACTTCGGTTTTACTACTCTCACTCCTCAGTGGCATTCTCCCTGGTCTGTCTGAACTGGGAGAACCAATGAAGTCTCCAGCTGGAGTTTGGTCATGAACAGAAGTTGCTGTGTCTGTGACTTTCTGCGATGTCATTTTGCTGGCCTCTCTGTCCTTCAGGAGGGTCCGTTTGCTTCTCTTTGCTTGCACCTCAGTCTTCACTACACATGGACCCTCTGCGAGAGTGGGAACCTCACTGGTAACCTGCTGTGTCTCAACCTTCTTAATCCCCTTTGCTACCCCTGATGACCTGAGCTTCTGTCTGGTCTGCAGGTTGCCTTCAACACCTGTCTTCTTATCTGTCTTGCTGGGTTTGATGTCAGGAGCTGGCTGAACCGTTTCCACTCTCAACTTCTCAGTATTCTGTTGGGACTGTTCAGGGGCTGGAAGGAGAGAGGAGCTAAGAGAGAGGGAAGGGGTGGAGGCTGGGAGGAGAGGTGAAGAGACATGGGGGGAAGGGGGGGAAACTGGGAGAGAAGGGGAAGAGACAGAGAGGGGAAGGGAGGAGGTGGGAAGGGTACTAGATGAGACAGGAAGCGGAGAGTATTCGACCGGGAGGGGAGTCGAGGATACCGGTAGGGGAGGGGAGGACAAAGGGAAGGGAGAAGGTGCAGTATGGAGGGGAGGCAGAGGCTTAGTGTGGAGAGGCAGAGACTGAGTACTAGGGGAAGGGAGGGAGGTGGAGGGGGCAAGGAGGGAGGAGGAGGCTACTGCGGGAATAGAGTACACAGAATCATTGGACTGGGGAGGTGAGATTGCTTCTCCAGCTAGCTTTAGTCTGGCTGATCTGAGGGGACGTTTGGATTCACAACCTTTCGAGGAACCAACTGGTTGTTCACAGACTGGGATTGGGAGACTTCCAGGGACTGAGGCAGGAAGAGTTCCAGGGACTGGTGCAGGAAGGGTTCCAGGGACTGGTGCAGGAAGAGCTCCAGGGACTGGGTCAGGAAGAGTTCCAGGGACTGGTGCAGGAAGAGTTCCTGGGACTGGGGCAGGAAGAGTTCCAGGGACTGGGGCAGGAAGAGTTCCAGGGACTGGTGCAAGAAGAGTTCCAGGGACTGGGTCAGGGGGAGTTCCAGGGACTGGGGCAGGAAGAGTTCCAGGGACTGGGGCAGGAAGAGTTCCAGGGAGCGGGGCAGGAAGAGTTTCAGAGACTGGGGTAGCAAGTGTTTCAGGGACTGGAACAGGAAGAGAATCACTGACTGGGACAGGAAGAGTTTCAGGGACTGGAGCAGGGATAGAGTCAGGGACAGGGGCAGGAAGAGTTTCGGAGACTAGGGCAGGAAGAGTTTCGGGGACTAGGGCAGGAGGAATGTTAGAGACTGGGACAGGCTGAGAGTCAGGTCTGCTCTGACCTAGATCAGTGAGGGCTTTTGACTTGGATGTGGTCTGACTCGCTTTGACAGAGGTCCTTCTGGGACGTTTTGGTGCAGGCCTACTGATACTGGCAGCTGGAGAATCTGCAACCAATGGAATCTCAGGCTTGGTCTCAGTAGGTTTGACAGAGGATTTGTCTTGTACCTTTGTGGATCGTTTCGATGAGGGACATTTGGTGCTCTCAACAGGAGAGATGGGGACAGGAGATGTTTCAGGACCTCTCTGATTACCTTTAGAGAGGCGCTTAACAGGCTCTGGGGTGCTTTTTTCAGACCTTCTACGCAAACATCTGTCAGAGGCTTTAATAGGCCTACCATTTACATATCCTACTATTATCTTCTCTGATTCACTGATTATAACTGGCTTGGGCAGTACCTGTCCCTTTAGTCTCCTACGCCATGGGGGTAGCTCTTTCAGGAGAGCCTCTAGAGACTTGTGAGGAGAGAAGTGAACTAAGGGATCTATCTTCTGCTGTTCGGGCACAGGGGGCACATCAACAGGAACAGGGTCTGGTTCCGCCCCGTCCATCTCCTGCACACCCTTCATTTCCTGCTCTGTTTTAGCTTCGCTGGCAGTCTTTTCTTCTCCAGAGTTCTCAGCGGGTTCCTGGGTCTCTGCTGGCTGAGGCAAAACCTCTGCAGCCTGTTCCATCACTTGCTCCTCCTCCTCCTTCTCTGTTGCCTCCTCCTCCTTTGCCTCTCCCTCCTCCTTCTCCATTGCATTCTCCTCAGTTTCCTTTGCCTCCTCCTTCTCCTCTTTGTCATCTTTGCTCTCCACGAGAGGGTGTGATGGGTCAGCCTGCTGCTGGGATTCAGTGTCTTTGTTCGGAACCACTTCTACCACACCCTGGGATTCGGTCTTAACCTGGACGTCCTCTACCACACATTGTGGCACAGCTTCCTCCGTAGACCTGCTCTCTACAGGCTTCACTCCTGATTCAGTCTCCACCACCTGCTGTACACTTTCACTCAAAACCTCCACATTGCCCTCATCCTGAACTGCTAGTTCAACCTCGGTCTGAGAAATACTCTTCTCTGATGCTACATTCTCCCTGGGCTGCTCCGAATCGATTGCTGCACTCTGTGGGCTCTCCGCCAAGGGGCTTCGAGGAGGGGGTAGAAGAGTCTGCTCTCTAGTGTGCTCTTTACACTGACTCTGATCTGTCTGACTGGTCTCAACTATCAGGTCTGCCTCGCTAGTTGCTGCTGCCACTACATCCGCTGTTCCAGGGATGTCCCTCTCCGCTGGCTGCTTTGTTGGGGTTATCTGGCTAATGGTGTCCCTACAGCTTTCAGGGAAGTGCATATCTACCGGAGGCACACCGTCAGGCTTGGCCAGCGCTTTGGGGGTAACGGTGAGATTTGGCATCGGTGCAATGGGACAGTTGACCAGGTCATTGTTGCGTCCAGGTTTGCTGGCCAGAGTTCTGACAGTTTTCAGCTCCCACATCTCCTCCACATACATGTGGCCTCTGGTGCTCTTCCTGGCGTTGCGCCGCGGGACCATACGGTGCTGCTGTCCTCTCAGACTTTCTGTGATTGGCTTGTCGATGTAGACAAGGTCACAATGGCCTAGGTCAGGGTCAGCGATGAACACAGATGAGGAGTCTCTCGGTCGGTAGTAGGATGACCCCCTGATTGTCTTCCTGGCGGTTCTAGATGACATGGGGTAGTTGGTGCTGGGGGTCCTCTCAGCCATGCAGGGTTTAGGTAATGTGACTTTGGCATGTCCCATAGTGCCCCTCTGTCTGGCCTGTTGCGAGTGACCAGAATGATGGTGTCTTTTCAACAGCGAGCTGAGTCTAGCACTGTGGCTCTCTGCTCTGTTGGAGGAGTCTGAGTTTACCTGTCCTTCCCTCAGAGTGCCAGAGGGAGGCGCTATAGGGGTGGTGAGCACACAGGACAACTTCTTCCCATCGGCAAGGCTGCCAGACTTCATTATTTTCATCTTCAGAGGGATGTGGTCGCTAGGGCGTTTACTCTGGCCCTCCAATGTTGGGGTTGCCAGAACCTTGGTACCCTCTAAGCCAGTTTTCCGGAGGTCCAAAGGCGGCCCAGCATTCCCAGATGAGTGTAGTGAGACAGCAGTCTCTGTGGTTGCAAAAGTGCTAACGCTGACACTAGCCTTCTCCTGGACCTGCCACGGGCCTATGGGGGTGGATGTTAGCAGAGGTCTGGGATCTGGGTATGTCCTTGCTGGGGTGTCTAGGCTGTCTATGATAGATCCCTGGTCCATTGAGGATGGAGGCTTAGAGGCTTGCGAATCGCTGGTAGAAGCTTTGATAGCCTTGACCTCAGTCTGGAGGAAACCCAGGGCATCTACAATCTGCCTCTGATGGTGTGGGCAAAGTTTGGCCATGAACTGCTCCAGGGTGGAGGTGGACTGAAGGTCCTTTGCCTTTGCTTGACGCAACTCTGCAGACTCACTGAAAGACAAACACAACAGAAATCTGTCAAATTGCCGGACAGAAAAATTTGGCATAACAAGAAGATTAATGACATCCTTGGCTTACTTTCCGCTTCCATAAATCCTAAACCAAACATATTGATTTTCAATGTCAGCGTTTTTGGCAGTGCCATATTTCCTTTCTGAGGTTGTACTTCTATCCATGAATAGGACCAACTTTGATTAATGACAAAAAAAGAGCAGTCTTTGAAATCATTTCAAGCCTATGGATTGAGTCCCAATCACCACTCATATTTCTACCATTAGACCATGGGGTCCCATTTGGAAAGAAAAGGGAAAGTCTGCACTTCATCATCTAACTTCAAGTAAATAATGGTCTTTGAAAAAATGTGCCATTTAATCAAATTCAGCTATGCAAACTTAATATAAATGTAAATGTAATCCAGGCCAGAATAAATAACAAGAGTCACCATTTCTTTTCACAATAGATTTATTAGAAGAATAAGTGACTTTGAAAAGTGATTCTATCATCCAGTGAATCTGACCAATTACATTGTTACAGCTGATCTTTTTCAAAATGGCGCTTGTTCCTTACAGAATACATCAAGTAATTTTTACACATGCACAAACACAATTAATCAATGGTGCCTCACGTTCAATGCAACATACATTAAATTAAGATCATATTAATCACTTTAGTTGAAAGATTACATATATTTGGGGGCAAGTATCTTTTTGTCAAGTTTGTCAAATCAAAATTGCATTAAATGGAAGGAAAACATACTAGTGCAATCAAATAAACATGATAGTGGTCATTAAGTACTCAACTATAAAGGACATTGTCTACAACCAAGTTTGAATAATATAGTAAAAAAAACAAATTCATAAATAAATTACAGTACAAAAGAATGAGTCATACTAGTCTTGCCAAACTGTAAAATTACAAGAATTGAAATAAAATTTTGTTGAGGTTTTGGTGTGTGTCTGCTGACTTAGTATTTTAAATAAATCTACGTACAGGGAACTTTTGTTTATTTTGTGTTTTTGGCTTTGCTAATGACACCGCTGAGGTATTCCAGATATGGAACTGGATCATTGGGGTATGCTTACATAGCTAAAACGTGTGTGTGTGTGTGTGTGTGTGTGTGTGCGCGTGTGTGTGTGTTTGTGTGGGCGCATGCGCACGCACGATTGAGAGAGCAACAGAGCAAAAGAACAAGGAAATGTTACGGAATAGAAAATGTGAGAATCTGCTTTGATCAAGGATTTACATTGTATACTCAAGCACTGCTCAAAGAGTTGGTTTAAATGTACAGTAGGCTACACTAATTAAGCGTTAGTTAATTATCAACAGTATGTGATAAATCTATGGTCTTCGAGGCACTGTGAGCTGGAGAGATAATCACAGATAGATGCAGCTTAAAACCCCAAATTTGCATCTTTCCTGCACTGAATTTACATTTGACATTCATTGTGTTTTAAAAGACAAAGAAATAAACACTGCAAAGTTACCATTAAATATATTTTGGCGCACAATACGCAAATCAAAAAGAGGACTTGTGAAGCCCAAAAAAATGCTTGTAAATCCAGAGAGATACACCAGAACTAAAACTAAGAAACTACTTCAGCAAAATAAGAAAAAGGATAAAAAAAACAAATTTGCTTTAACTAGAATCTGACCCGTTTTGTTGCGGTTTTGTAACTTGACATCCCTGGTAGACTAGCAGTTAGAGCCAAGAGATAGTACCTGAAGAAATGAGTGGCGTTAGTTAAGTCCCTGAGGGTTTTTTACCGCTCTCCATTTCACTTTTAACATTGTGATTGAGATCTGACCACAATAATCTGAATATGTACAGGATAATGACACGTAAAAGTGTTTTCAGGGCAGACGAGCAGGAACAGAGTAGGGAACACCGTGGACAACAGGAGGGACAGAGTTCACAGACACAGACATACAAAGATACAAAGGAGCAACCAGCCAAGGTTGTAGTGGGATTTAAAAAATTACATATAGCATATTTTCAACTGATCTAACATAGCCTACTTTAATTAGAATTTTCGGTATTTGTCCAATGGGCCAACACCATCTTTTCTTTTTCCTATCACTACATCCCTGGCACTGATGCATTCTACCATTTACCTAATTATACATGGGGGAGTAAAAATTGGTTTTTCAAATATTTAGGAACCCATATTATCCATTACTTATATACATGGGAGCCATAGTAGGGACTATGCCTGGATATGACTGAGAATTTATCTCAGTTTGTCTATGTGACATAAATATACATTGCATACACTCCAGTGTTTTCCATAAGTCCTTCAGTTAAAAGGCTTAACAAATTGCAGCTTGACATATCAATTTGCCTTAACACAAACATGTGTTGCCTTCGTTCCACACTGGCAATCATGCAAAATACACCAAAATCTCATTCCTTTGTACATCTCATAAATATGAAAAAGAAAAATAGTTAAGCTTCAAGATGTTATTAGTGTTTTTTTCATTAAGCATGGAACTTCAAACTTCTCTGAGCAGTCGTCTCTTCCTGGTACCTTTTTTAAGCTCCTAGCATTCTGTCCATATCCCTAACAGTCTCTCCAGTACACCAAGCAAGAATGCAGCCTATATATCAGCATACAGTCAATATTCAGTCTTTTCTGTAGACTGCCTCACCTGGAATAAACATCTCAAAATACAGGAGTAAAAACAACTTTTAGTAAAGCAACACTTTACTCAGTATAACTTTACTGGTCAAACTAATTAAAGTATCTCAAATGCTATTCTCCTGTGATTCTACAATGTTGAGTAAGCAATATAATTATTTGTATATGTGTGTCTTAATATATATTAGCATCTGTAGACTTTGTATAGTTTTTGTGTAGAATTGGTGTTTAAGCTATTTACATTCAGGGCTAGTTAAGTGACAGAAATGTTCTGTCCTCAAAGATAGATCTAATCACAAATGCAGGGGATGTGAAAACTGTTGAAATGTTTAACACAAGTTCAATAAAGGTACTGGGAAAGAAATATAACATTTTACTAAATTGTAAGAACCGTGAGAAGCTATTGAAACAAAACACAAACTCATCAGAAACGGTTTTCACATACACTTACTGCACAACAACCAAAGATCTGAAACACGATTAAACATTAACACCTCATCTTTAAAAATTCAAGTGTCAAGCACAGTGCATGAAACTTTCACAGAACCATAAGATATTCACATACCGTAGCTTAAATCCAGTGTCTAAATGTCAATACCCTTGCTTGCAGTTTCAACTGAAGATGATAATATTGGCTCTGTGAACAGAAAACCTGCCACATCATATGGTCCTCTTAGATGGTATAAGCCTACATCTACAGCAGCAAGAGAACAGATCACAAACCATAGTGTGTGGCATGGATCATTGCATCAAACTGTAGTCGGAGAAAAAAAAAGCTTTCGGTCATCTCTCGACTTGCTATGGAGTACATGCAGAGTGGCTACATACAGTAGAACATAGGCCCTAGATTACTTCATACAACTTCATTTTCTAGAGATGAGGTAGTAAACCATCAGATTTGCTACTGTAGTATGTTGTTTCAAGGGCGATAAAGTGTCTGGTTCGGAAAAGAACTTTGCATGAGATCACTGTACGGCAAAAAAACAACCAAGTAGTCTAGAGAATCTGGTGAACAAGACGACAAAAGCCATGGGATATTTGGTCACCTTTCAATAAAACCTATGCTCTCCGTTTAATTACACGGCATTGGCGTCACTGTGTTTCGATTAATCATAACATTAGTCTATTTTTCAATGAGAAGGTAATTACCTATGCATTATGATGCATGATTGTCATGGTAACACAGAAAAAACCCTGCGACTGAAATGGTTCACTGCAAGTGCTTCACTGATGGTTGCGTTTTCTTTTTCATTCTTTCTGGACTCACTCAGCCAAAAAGCCACCCTCTCAATTTGCCTTAGGATAAACAAAATGAGTAGATATACAGTATTTCATAATGCTGACAATCCTATCCCTCAATGACATGTCTTCAGATACTTGAAGATCATGGTCTGTTAATTCACTGAATATTGCACATCTAAAAGACTGAGATTCACATCAAGATCAACCCACTGCTACTTCAAAAATGGCAAAAATCTCCTGACCAAGAGAACTGGTTCCACTGGTCTGAACATGGGCTTACAAGAACCGGTCTGATTCCTGTATGAGCCACGTTAATACGGAACATGTTTTAACTATAAAGTCGCTTTGGATAAAAGTGCTAAAATAAACCCAACAATTCCACTAAACAAAGATGAAAGGTAAATGAGTTCAAAACCTGAATTAAGTTTCTGAATTTCAGAGATGATGCTTCTTTCCAATTGTAGTGTTACCAATACAAGTTAACCACGTGAGTCCCTTAACATGCTGAGACCAATATGCACACGTAAGTCCCTTAACATGTACTGCTTGCATCATCTGCGACACATTCTCACTAGAAATCCAAATGATGCAATAAATTGTCTCCACTAATATCCAAGATGCTGCCACAGATTGAAGTCAGGATTCAGCCCTCAGATATAAGAACTTGTATGGGTGAACACAATGGGTGAACACAAGAAATGAGCTGAGACATGAAACATCCCTGTTTACCATTAGAGTACTGAGAGAACTGGAGCAATAATCCTTTAAAAACAACCAAGAGTTGTATAGAAACCTGATATATGGATAACAGACACGTCCTGATCCCACATTCTGGAATGTCCTGAGGTATAACTGTTGATCGTGTATGAGTAGCACATGAACACAGAGTAAGTGTTATACTGTATGCCATGTGGCGATAAAGACCTGGTAATCATTTTACTGCACTGAAATACTATAGCTGCTTTTTAAACCATATGAGATTAACAAAAATCTAACTAAAATCACCATTTTAAAATGATTACATTGTTAAATCTTGGAATAATATTTAAATCAAGTTTAAAAAGGCAATCATTTTTGTACTAACATTTTCCTGTCCCATGCCTTAACAACAAGATAGCCCAGAGGTAACTATGACTGACTCCACCCCTGAGCAGTGTGTTTGTTTGTGCCAACGTCAGAGCCGCACAGATCTGAAATAGTCTCTGAAATGTTTAAAAGGCTTAAACTGGCACTAGAATGCTACTGACTAGTTAAGGTAGGTTGTGAAAAGACCTGATACAGTAGGGTGTGCATATTTGTCAGCCAATATAAGACCCCTTGAAACATTAAGAGAATGAAACAATTCCACTCTTTATCAGATGACTCCGAATGGGATACCAGAGGCACGGACCTGGAGGTTATGAGGTATGTCTGTGTGTACAGATATTTAATATTATATTAAGTTTTAGAAATAGACACGGATTGGTTAACTGACAAATACTGCAGCCCAATTTCATCCTGAGTTGTGTAGGCTACGAGTGAACAAGCATAGGGATTCAAACTACGCAGCAGAACGGTACGTATGGGAGTGTGGTATTATCTGGCGAGCTTTTGGAGAGTTAGCTCAGAGGTTTAGTTATATGACGCATCGCGAGATGAAATTTCGAACAGGAGAAACTGCTATTCCAACAGAGAAAGAAAAGATGAAATTCCAGACAGGAGAGAGGGTGCTATTCAAACAGACAAACAAACACAAATATATAAAATGAACATGAAAACATTAAGGATTGACAGGATAGAAGGTGCAAACCTCCCTCCACAGTTACATTTCCTTGTTGCAGTTTGGTCACCTTCAGTCCTGCAGGTGTGCATTTGCAAAACAGTGACAGCAAAGATGGTTTTAGTCAGATCAGATCACAAAATAAACATTATGTAGTACAAGATACCTTCCCCCTTTTAGAACATCTATGATGCTGGGGAGAATACCTTCTTAGTCAGCTGATTATTCATATATGCTCAAAAGCATGAACCAAGCCAAGAGGCTCAGTAGCAGTGTTCTACTGGTGCAGGACAGTAAGGGGCGCCATTGCCAAAATAAATGCATCTTGCTTGTTCCTATTTGGATGGCACATTCTGTACATCAACATATTTATATTCAACTACATGCCAATTGGTAAAGTACAGATCTTTTTTCAAGTTCAATTTAAAGTTCACTAAACCAGGTAATATTTCTTATGGAGTGTATTCAAGCCCTGGCCCGGGCAAATTGAGGAGCGCTGACAATTAAGCATTCCAGACAGCCTTCCAGAACAGCTACTTATAGTAGAGCGGACATAGATTAACGACCTGGGATTAGTAGGTCAATTTAGTGATCAATTAACAGGTAGATTTAAGTGCTTTCTTGAACAAATCAGCATCGTACACAAACTAATGGGTGTCGTACAGGCAGCTCTGCTACTGCCACTGTCTGGCAAATGCAACTTGTTCACCCAATCTGGTTAAAAACATGTCACGTTATCATCATCATCATCATCATCATAAGTACTGCATTGTTTCGTCACGTTGGGTTGTTACTTCACTCGTCTGGCGAGGGGCCCATGTCCAGCAGCTCTCCCCTGTTCTCCGTGGACACAGGCTCCCTCTCCTCAGACGCGTAGTGCTGCGAGTCCTGGAGCCCCTCCTGGCTCTCAGGGGCCTCGGGGCCCTCTGGCTCCGCCATGCTCATCAGCTTCAGTTTCTTCTTGGGCGGGTGTTTGAGGGTGCCCAGCCGCTCCTTGACCTTGTACTCCAGGGTGCTGTGCGGGATCCCGTACACCGTCTGGGCCTTGGACACGCTCATCTTCCCCCCCATCACCACCCCGATGGCCTCCTCCAGCAGCTCCGTGTTGTACTGGCGGTAGCGCCCTCTCTTCTTCCTTGGTTGTTTTGATCCCAGGTCGGCCTCGGGGTCTGAGGTGGGATAGGACCCTCCGCTGGAGGGGTGGCGGTCTGCGTCCACGGCCCAGTACTCCCTCTCCCCCCCCGGGTTGTCCAGACCCCCGCAGCTCCCCCTGCGGCTGTGCTTGGGTAGGATAGAGCGGAGCCTCTTTCCGAGGCTGTTGTCACAGTGCAGGTAGCTGGAGACCTCGGAAGGGAAGGGGCCCCACGACAGGTCCACCCCCATCGAGAGGCCTCGCACCTGGGGGATCTTGAGGTCTACTGGTGGGGAGTGGGAGAGAGAGAGACCCTGGTCTCTAACGGCCTCCTGGAGGATTCCCTTGCCACAGGAAGGGGACTTGGTGAAGAGCCCGGCGGCCTCCAACAGGCCGGGCAGGTCTTTGATGTGGTCGCCGGCCCCTCCGTTGGCCCTGAGTTTGAGGAGGGCGCCGAACTGAGTCTTAGAGCCCCAGAATGGGGACCCGTTTCTGGAGAGCAGGGGCAAGACGTCGGGTAGTCTGGAGCTGTGGTCATGGTCGAGGTTGGGAGGAGAGTCCCGGTCGCAGTCCTGGGTCAGACTGACCTCCTGTTTGATGCGCAGCGAATGAGCGAGGGACGGGGCGGGCTTAAGAGGGGCGGAGTGGCCGATATTCTCCCTCCTCCTCCCATCCTGCGGGCTCCTCATAGGCAGCCCGGCCTGTCCGTCAGCTCTCAAGGATCGCCTGATTGGATGGAAGGAAATTGGGTGTAAGCAGAGCTTGCACAGCGCTTTTGTCTTTCTGTTTCTAAGGGAGGATGGGTTGGGGAGGGGAGAATGTTGGCCACTCCTTTATTAGATGACCTTGCTTGGGTAACATCACTTTATCTGTTCGATTTAAATCTCTCTGTGTTCGTGTGTGCTGCTTTTAAGAACAAAAAAGGCTCCCGTTTGGTCATTTGTTTATTTTTGGCTTTGGGGTTTTCATTTCTTTACAAAGTAAAGTTGTGCGTCAACATAACAATAAAGAAACAATAAAGAAATAATATCCAGGGCAAAAAAAGGAAATGAAATAAAATAAAGAAATATAGGAAAGAGTGATAAATATATTCCAGTGGGCCTAAGAAGCAAGGCCAGAAGAGGAGGGAGGGAATGGTTGTCATTGCAGTAAAGCAGTCTAGCTAAGCAGGGCACAATGACTAATCCTAAACAGTAGCCCTTGGTTGGCCCTTGGCAAGTGACGTTACCACTGAACAAGCACAGCAATAAAAGAGTAAGCCAGCAGACATGGGATGGTTGATGTTTTAGGACAAATAATCGCCATATCCACAAATCCACAAACATGAATACTTAGACTACAGGAAAACACATTTCCCATTAAATGTAGGCTAATCGTTACCAAAAAAAACAATCTCACAAGACATTTCATCCACAGTGTGTGAGAAAATAGGTCAATATCAAGTGTCATTAACTGAAAAGCCAGTAATTAAACTTAATAGGCAAAGTTATGATTAGTGACCAGGTGGAGGAAGAGGCGGAGCAATCATCGGCAGACACAAGAGGCAAAGAATGAAACGTGTTTGTATGAAGATCTGGTAGATGTAAGTCAATATCGTTAGGGACTGTTGTCCGCTCTAAGCATTTCTAAATATGCCCTCTTCCCCTTACAGGATTTCTTTTCATCTAGGCCTTCTCATGTTTGAAATTTGATATCGAAGATCAGAGAGGCCTGGATACCAGGAGACGGCATCTATGGATCTAATATACAGTGCAAGATTAAAATTTCAAGGAGCTTCGCTCGACTGAAGAACTTGAATTCCTTCTGATCTTTAGATCACCAGTTCGCGCTCTCCTCATTAAGAGGGTGTGCAGCCTGAAGCAGCCAATTGTTGCTTAATTAATCCAAATTAAATTTGAGTCACTTGCATGTTCCATTTGGAATGCACTTACATCTACACAGCGCATAATGATATTAAGATACACAAGGCTATCATGTTCACACAAATCTATAATTAAAATATAAAATCAAATGTTTAGGGTTGAGAATTAAGTTGTACGAGATGTGTGCTGGTTCTACTTAGCTCAATGGACAGACTGTATAAAGATGACAAAGTTTCTATATCAGACACCCCGCACCAGAACCTTGAATGTTACCTTCATGTAGCAGCTCTTTCAGGAGTCACCGAAGCACCTTCTGACTGACAGAACACGAACACACACACACACACACACACACACACACACACACACACACACACACACACACACACACACACACACACACACACACACACACACACACACACACACACACACACACACACACACACACACACACGGGTTACTCTTACCCTCTGATGGTGGATGTGGTCTGGGAGAGGTGAGGACTGCGGACAGGTGTGACACTTCGGCTGCAGCCCTTTTTGAGCGACAGGTCCAGGACCCCGTCTGGGTAGAAAATTTAACAGGGTCAGAGGTCAATATGTAATCCTGGCGGGGAAAACAGCCAATCAGTGGTGGGGAAATAAGATGATCATGTATCGTGTATAATATAATTCAGTAAGTTACAGCTGTTTTATAGAGTGCACTGTATCAAGCTGTTGGAGGGAGAAAAGCACGTGCATCGCCACCAGAAATGTCCTCCTGTTTCTGTTGATCCTGCTCAATAACTCGCGTGATGCTAGCCTGCCAACTGGTCCCCAGTCACCTTGTTCAGTGGGCTGGGCCGGGGGCTTCTTGACGGTGAGGTCCAGCGGGGAGTCCTGGTCGGCCATGAGGAGCTTGCTGAGGACGGGGTTCTGCTTGTGTGCAGAGGCAGCTGCAGTGGCTCCGGGGCTGGCAGCAGGGGGCACCCCTGAGATGGAGGGCGGGCGCGGCAGGCTTTGGTCTGAGGGTGGAGGCCGGGGGGTTGGGGGGCGGTCCTGTGACGGACTGTTCTTTGAGGTATATTCGGCGGCGAACTGGCGGATCATTCGCTGCATGATCTCCCGGGCAACTACTGGAATGTGCGGGTCTGAGAAGCTCGGGGCGTCTGAGGAGGGAAGAGAGGAAGACTTAGGCCGGATTCATAGTCGACGCCAACTACATAAGCGCAAGCAACGCAAGCTTCGCAAGGCCACGCAAGATCTCGTTGCGTCCTTGCGTGTCATGCCGAAATTTGTCACTTGAGGCAAGCAATAGTGCAATTCCTTGCGTTTCCACAAAACAAAACACAGAACGCAAGCTCTCGAGTCATGTTGGAGCTTGCGTTCACAACGTAGCTTGCGTTGTTTACGTCGACTATGAATCAGGCCTTAACCTCATGTCTCAACACCTGCAGCACAATGCTCTCATCACAACGTTAGTCCTGTATTCCATTGACACTACAGTCTAAGATGTGTGTTTACTAGGGATGGATCGGTACACGACTGCGGACCGTAGTGTTTCTACCCCCTCTAAAACACAACTGATAGAAATATCACTATCGCAGAGAACGGTACAATACCACACAGGTCCTCGCGTTGTCGTCGTTATCTGTCCTCGCGTTGTCGTCATTATCTGACCCGTCACCCGTCGTCAGTCTCCAGTTTGCCTACTCACCTTTTTTGTTGAGGACGGCATTGAGGAACTCCTCTGCTTGCTTCTCAAGTCTGTGGATTTTGGTCTGGTAGTTCACCAGAAGAGGTTTGGGTCCGCTGTCAAGCTCCGGGTTGCTGAGCCCAACCAAGTGCTCCTGTGGCATCACGAGAAGAAAGAAAATCGGGCCATTAAGCTTCTCTGTACAGGGACCAGGAAATCAACAGAGACAAACAAGGTAATAGCTGGAGAGATATGGTCAACTCTAGCTGTTTCTAATCTATTCCCATGTGTGATCTAACTGATTAAAAACTACGTAGGGCGTAGGTTGACCGTTGCAATATTGTTGCATCACAAAATTTCATAGCAGCAAACATTTCTGGCAAACACAAAAAATATGACAGTGATTATAAATGCCAAAACTGCAGATCTGACACAGGGCAAGCTAATGTTTGAGTTGAATGGATTAGCAGAGAGCAGATGGGGAGAAGAGTATAAGGCAGTTGTCTCCCTCTTATCTTTTTCTTGTGTGAGGAAAGGCTTTCATGGCACTGCTTCTCAATAGGCCAAGCCAGTTGCTGGGTGATGTCAAAGCAAAATGCTCTTTGGTTGGCTTCCATTTGAGATGTTTTAGAAGCTGAACGAGCTTTTGTTGCTTTCCCCATGTACAAGAAATAGCTATTCATAACACTGCAGCTAGTGCGAATGATTCCGTTTAACTGTACCATTTCTACAAAAACAAGTTGCTAATCTAAAGGAGATGTTGCTGCTTTTGTGTTGAGTCATATTCAGACTTAGAGGGGATGAAGTAGAGGGACACGTAAAGATGGGGAGAAGAACATAAAAGAAAGAGAGGCTACCTTCACTTTGTCTCGTCTTAAGCAGCAGAACAGACAATTCTCATCAAATGACCAATCAGACACCCCTTCAGGTTCACAATCTGTAGATCCAAAAGAAACAGGACAATTCAGATGAGGAATGATAAAGTGATAAAAAAAAAAATACAAATGTGACAGAATGATAAAGGCTCCATCTTCTGAAATATCTGATTTACAGCACATCACTGATATCAGGGTAACATTGAGGCAAGAATAGACACAGACAATGCAATCATTTTTTTCTTGATCCAGCCAGGTGTGTGTAATCTATACTTATTGAGAATGCCTTATTGGACATTGACACTTGATGAGAATGGAGGAGACATGCTCATACAGCGAGTGTGATTTCCAATCATATCAAATGGCACGTAGACCTAAAGCGTCCATTTCCAGTTAGTTGGCTTCCAGTTAGGGCTAACTGCACTCAAGTGAGTGAGTAACAGTTCAATGGGTTTTGGACATGCATATGACGTAGACAGAAAAATACTCTGGTGCATGTAGATTCGTACAGACACATTTAACAGTTATTCACATCTCTCATTATGAAGACAAAGAACGTGGTGTTCATGCAAAATGCATAAATGTGGCGATATGATGCAAATATATGATGCAGAGAAAAACACTTCCTAATTATCACTGTGAAAAAAAACATTAAGCTATTAGAACCGCACAAAAATATCCTTTAAACTGAGTGGTGTCTGCTCTAGCTAATTTGTGCCTGGGCAGTTGCCATGGAAATCCATCTGCTCCCAAGTTAACCTTCGGCTAAGCACACACTTTAATTGAGTGGAACACAATACAGTAGACCTGCGCTAGTTTCACATGATTCTACAGATGAACTACGCATATGGCATCTCAGTCATATCTATGCCTTCATATTCGCAGCAAATAATAACCACACTTGTCTTATTCAAAATTGTTAGCCGAGTTTTAGGAATAAGAAAAACGTACGTTCTTCCTGCCCACAATAATACCATAATTCAATGTAAATATGCACTTAAATGAATGTCACACTGAATTGAATGCAGGAATTTAAATTTGCATTCCTCCACATCCTCCAGAAGAACTTGTTTTTCTTACAGCTGATTTACTGTAAAGACACTACCATAGGGACCTATGTGTTTTAAAGGCTCAATTCAGCAATACTCCCCCCGAATCCAAACATCATCTCTCCAATTCTTTGTTCTTGATGGTTCAAATTGTATTTTTACAAACAACAAACAAGTGGTATTGTGGTTCTTTAGTTGTTTCCAGCTCTCTAGCAGAGGTCATCAAAACCCAAAATAATGCCTTCCATTGTCTTAGCATTGCGTATTGTCAAAAGGTCTGAAAGGACTGTACAGATTTTTAAACTGGCTTGACGCCAGCCAAAACAGCCAACTTCATATGAGCACAAAGCCTCCTCACAGCCATGACCAGAGGGACTGCAGAGGGACTTGTAGAGGCGTGAATGCAGAGGGGTACCGCATGGTACAATGGTGCTGCTTTGTCATAGTCCCACTACCAAAATGCGTGCACTCATGGACACAATCAAATATGGGATTGTTACCCTGTGCAGGTTTGGAAACACATTATTACGATGCCCATCTTGCCTACACTGTGGTAGCGATGTGTGGCGTTTTGTTGTGGATGATGAATCCTCAGTCTAAAACATTTGACTCGCCTTTAAATAATGTTAGGTCTTCTACCAGCCCAGGCCCAAACAGCCCCTCCAGAATGCTCTCGAAACCTGCAAAGAGAAACAGAACATTTTGTGAATACAAAAGTCCACTAGTAATAGTCACTCAAATCCTTAAAAAAAGAAACTAAAAGCCGACTACACACAATATTTTGTTCCAATTCATTCCAGTGATAAAAAGATCCTACGCTTAATGTTAACTCACTTCCTCTCCTTGTATGTGGTAGAAAATGACTGACTGCTCATCAAAACTACCCAATTTATTGCCCAGAGGCCTCAATTTAATGTGCTCTGCTTAAAAAAAAATCAATTAGTGCATGTGGCTGGGATCAAGTACCATCCATCCACTCACACACAGCTCTGCTTCCGACTTTCAATTTCATCTTGGCAAACCCCCCTCAGCAAACCTGCTCTCCACTCCTGCTAAAACACACGTTAACGACGGCGCTCACCCCTGCTTTTTACTTTAATAGTATATACATGTATGCACTGGGTCTTGCAGTTGCCAGGCAACCGGAGCAACTACAGAGTTGGGAGAGCTAGCATGTTGTGGAGCTAAAATGAGACTGTCAGAAGAGAGATGGTTGGCTGATCAGTAGGGAGCGAGGATGTAGATACTGTCCCTTACTCCCAAAAGGCTACACAAACACATATTTGTTCAAGTTCTTTATAGGTCAGGTTAGGGCTGTGCGATATGGACAAAATCTTATATCACGATATGGGTCATTTCCTATCTCGATTACGATATATATCACAATAGGTGAAGGACCAGGGTTCTATATCGTGCTACTGGTCATTACGTTCATGGGAAACATCATGAGGCGACGCTGACTGAGCCGTGTGGCGTTCAGACCTTTGTCTCGGACTCTGGATGCTCAGTCCTCCCCACAGGACATCCTCCCAAACCTGCTTCACAAAACAGGAAGTAGGAAATGGTACCCAACTGTAGTCTACAGTCTCCGCCAGCTGATGCGAGGGGGAAAACAACCCTTTTCATGTTAACGCTCTTCTCTTGAAGTGAAAATGCTGTCGCCTGCTGCATAGATCAGTTTGACAAACAGGAATTGTGGTAAATGTTATGCTGCGTCATGTTTAAGGTTGTGTATTTTCAAAACAGTGCTGTAGAAATGGTTGATATAGTTCAGCAGCACAACCTATATCAAGTTACTTGGTCAACTAAAGAGAAAGAGTCGTTTTGACCATTTTAAAAACGGTCAAATAGCCTAGTCAAATGTTTGATGTGAAATATCTAGACCAGTGCCAATGTGTCATCTTCAGAATTTAACAATTTCTTGTTAGGTCTCCTCCAGTCACAGCAGCTGTGCTATATTAAATGGACTAGGCCTAGTCTACAACTCTACACAGACTACACAATAGGATACACAGTTGCCATAGCATATTGCCATTGGGTCAACACATATCCGCTCTTAAACAAAATGCAGTGGTGCGTTAAGGAGGGCAGAGGGAACAGCTGTTTACTGAACCAGATCCTAAATCAAAGAGCCTGTCCTACTAGGCATGTGAAGAAATATCTTAATATGATGTATTGCGATAGCCTACAAAAACATAAAATGTATCGCCGAACAGCTAAAATGGTTCGCAATTTGAAAACAGTCTACCTCCCAGTAACCTGACACGCCAGAAGGGCGTCGTTGGAAACTGTTAGGAAAAGGGCAGGCACTCTCAAAAATACTTGGCAGGTGATTGAATGAACGATCGGTGCTAGTGTATTACAGAGTGGGTTGAGCTGCCCCTATACTTGATCTAAGTACAACACATTCTAGTCATGTATTGCTCTCTAGTAATTATGATTTCTCATGTTACATTGATTGTATTGCCAATTAGTGTACTAATATGGCTAAGATTTAGGCTATTTTATTTACTCTCATAATCATGAGCATAATATTTACTAGCATAAACCAAAACTTATTGTAATGCTTACCAATTTAATAAAGCAGGTAATACTCACAGTTTCTAATGAAAAACAACACATGACGCCAGCTCATTAGTCCATGCAATCCATCCCCTTCCTCAGCCAACAGTGAATCAAATCAAATGCTGTCATCAGTTTAAATGCCCTTCCTCTCAGCTTCCCTCCCAATGGCAACCCCCCAACCTCCTCTCTCTTTAAGAGAACACAGAGAGAGAGAGAGAGAGAGAGAGAGAGAGAGAGAGAGAGAGAGAGAGAGAGAGAACGAAGTGGTAAAATATAGACTAGCCTATAGCAGGAGCGTTGGTTCGTCAGTTTCTGGGTTAGTGCACAGGACTTCAGCTGCAGCGCTCCAATCCCATTTCTGAAATATTTCAGAGGCAGGGAGAGAAAACTAGGTCATCCACTTTGGTTTGACAGATAGGCGCCATGACTTTAAACTACTCTTCAGGAATTCATTTTAGGGCATTTAAACATGAGGCATACTGTATTTTTAAAAGCGCTCCGCCAAAACTAGCCTGCTTCCTACATTTCTGGAACAAGAACACCACAGACAGAAACCAACCGAGCACAGTCCCGGTAGACTCGTCAAAAGGACTTCTTCAAAAACACGCTCGCTGAAGTCAGACGCCTAATTTCAGAAGGATGAGCGAGTGGACCGAGTACATGTGATGAGGATGAAATATTGATTAAGCCAACCCATGTAGCTGCCATCGCAGAGCCACAAAAACACACAGTACGCAACATTGAGCAGCACTGGGGAGAGAGGGTGTGGTTGAGACGGAGAGCCTACAAAAAAACTTCACGGATGAAAACCCAGCACATCTTATCCTCAAACACATGAGATAATATGCTACTAGGCTAAATATGTAACGCACAATGGCAGTTGGATTAGCCTAGAAGACGGTGCTAACTGCTCTTACTTTGACCACTTGGTACAGTAGCCTAAATCATTAGCCAATTAATTATGCAGTGGAATGAATTAGGCCAACATTCACATCCTACAGCATATAACTGGATATATGGTGCTTAAGATAGCCTGAAGATATGACATTAACTAAGCATGAGGTAAAGAGCTGTGGAACAAAGTGATAATGAGAGACATCGATGATCCAATAACCATAAAACCCCTAATGAGAAAGTCAGACTCAGAGAGAGGAATCAACTGAGGCAAGCCATAAAAGACAATATCTAGGCCTTTGTGTGTCATGAATCTTCTTTCATTGTCATTATTCAATAAAGGCCCTTATATACATTTTTCAATTGAAAACATGTGACAAGCTGGAAAACATGACCAAGGCTGGTGTATCTAATGTGTGCTAACACAATAGGCTTAATGTTTACAGCCCTGACTGAACCCATAGCCAAGAGATCCCATGAATACCCTGCAAAATACTAACTCACCTTATGCTTAGTTCTCCACCAACGAAGTCTCGCCAACTGATGGACCTCTGAAGAGCACCGCAACAACACAGCGCTTATCTGCATAACTAAACACGGATCTAAATTCCATGGCAACAGGGATTTAACGTCTTCAGTATAGCCAGACCAGGCACAGACCAGCACCTATGTGGAAGACTGACTGTGAGGAGGACTCTGGGATAGCACTGGGTTATTTTTCTAAATAATATCTTGTGCACTTATAATTACCATGTTCAACTGTAAATTGCACCCCCAATTCAGCAGCCTGTGTATGTAATAGCACACTCAATAAGTAAAAAACAAAACAAAAAAAACATTCTCTCTCTGTATGTGAGGAGACAACAGCAAAACCAGAAACATTGCTGCGTGCTAGGCTATACTGCCACAGCATCCATTACCCAGGTCAACGTATAGTTTGACAGTTAACATGTCGTATCCACATATCTAGGTTATAGCATAAAAGATATTGTTACAAGTACTGTAGCCTTTCTTAATGAGGCGAATCGTTGCTACAATGCAATAATTTACCCTGGCTGTCACCATTACCAGGGAATCGTGTTAAAAGGATGGGCTCAAGTGCTGCGAAACTATTTTAGCCTACTTAGACGCACATTGACACACTTGGCTGTAGCCTTCTTACACAAATTTAAGCCGACACCTATTTCAACCACACAGGGCCACACACACACACATCTTCAATTCAATCTTGAATTTAGCCTAACAGTTTTAGCCTATTCCCTAACTTTGAATCATATAGCCTACGCGTTTTAGGCCAGAAATCCCCCATCTGTCCACATCAGCCAAGTCCGTGTCTTTCCAAATGGCTGTGTGTGTGTGTGCGCGCACACTACGAGTAGCTGCCCAATCCCAATCTCCCTTAGCCTTTTCCTGACCTACATCTCCAGCCAATCAGTGATGAGGAGAGAGGAGAGATTTGGAGTGACACCCTCGCCCTTTCCAGTAGCACTTAAGAACAAAAATCTCCTTTTAGAGGGCTGAGCAACAGCAGCCCTCCGGCCAAGCTAGACTAGGCGTACCCTCCCCAAAACTAAACCCTAACCTACATAAGATTTAGGCTACATTGAACATGCAATGCCCTAAGATACACGGACGGTATTTACTTTGAATATTACGGTCTGCGCTTGCCATGTTTATTTTTAACCGTGTGTAGTACACATTAGATCATCGTTTCACTGCAGGCATATTCATCTTTTGGTGGAGTGGATTAGTAGAGCACCATAGCCCTGCCGTTGTGATAGGACAGCAAGCCTGTGATGAATGAACAATACTATCATCAGCTATCCACCAACCACATGCAGTGGCCTAAATGCTGCTTTTTCAGTTACAGCACGTTAACTGGAAGTTCACTTCCTGTAAAACGTAAACAGGAAACATTCTTGGATAAGGGTAACCATGGCCACCAGGCACCTGTCCAATCAGATGTACTGTAATACATTAAAGGATTCACCCAGTAATTCAAATAATGACATCATCTTTACCCAGGGCAAGACCAAACTCCCATGCAGCCAAATTCCCCCAGACAAAAGAATAAACACTCGCTGAAGAAAACATACATGTGGGTGTAGCAGATTCCCTGCTCGAGTGGAACTAACAGAGTTTGTCTGTTTGAAGGAGCACGGCTGAGGAAGGATGTGTGTGTGTGTGTGTGTGTGTGTGTGTGTGTGTGTGTGTGTGTGCACGTGCGTGCATGCATACATATGTGTGTGGGGGATGAGGAGATAAAATAAGTGTTCAAGAGAAGCTTTCTTGGTGAGTTCACATTCCCAATCTGACAGAAGTGATGCCACTGTAACAAAAACAACGGTGTACCTGTACTACTGTGTGTGTGAGAGAGAGAGAGAGAGAGAGAGAGAGAGAGAGAGAAAGAGAGATCATGCAAAATAAACAGCAATCCTACCACCTTTCATAAAGCCCTCATTCCTCCTCCCATGAGGAAAATGCTGCAACATTGGCCACAGCCATTATCTCTACAAATGTTAATAGTATGCAAACATTTCATCATAGGGCTGCAGTGCTCTTCCCCCCTTTGGCAGTCTCCTCCATCTCTCCCTGCTCTCTCTCCTCCTCTCCTCTCTCCCTCTCTTCTTCTCCGCACTCCTCCAACTGCCCACCCCCTCCCTCCCTCCCCCTCCCCTCCTCAACCGTCCTGGCTCTGAGGGTGGTGTGGTTCTGCCTGGCTGTGCTAGCCCCTCCCTCACTGGCACTTCCTCTCCCAGGCTGGGAGCTTCCGCCAGGGCTGGAGCTCATCTCTGCCGAACGCTGACGAATACCAAACATGTAGCTTCCATCTGCCGTGGGGCCGCTCGCTACACGAGTGCTGGTCTGCAGAGGACAGAACGCGACAATAAATGGCCTCTCTGCGCACTTTAAGAGAAGCGTTTTTTATCGTCATATGTTCACGTCGCCTCGCTGGTCATGTACATCCACGGCACGCCACACAAAGAGGGTCATTGACATGCCTGGGCAAGGCTCTACGCAGATGCTGGAGCAGGCTGTGACCAGGGGACAGCCAGGGAGAGAGATCTCGCGCTAAGTAGCCTAGACAGCGCTCGTGCGGACATCTAGAGCAGCGTTCCTCGTTTATCATGTTGTCTATTAGCCCGTATTGATGATGCGTTATTACTTTTGTTAATAAAAAAAAATTGCATTGCTGCATGTGTGCGTCTAAAAATAGGCCATCAGCGTCAACTCAGCCAATCACACTAAGAGCTGCATGAATCCATGACCTCAAATCGCTCCCTGTTTCTCTCCAGAATTTGAGTTAACATAAACATAATTAATCTGCTTGTTCTAAACTATATGGTATGCTATTAAGCAAATTTAGTCTATAATAATTACTACTAGGTAATAATTACCCACTTTCTGTATTTCAGGGAATTTGTGTGTGTGTGTGTGTGTGCGTGTGGGGCAGTCTGATCATGAAGTCAGGGATGTCCAGCCCCAATGTAACTCATTCAATGTTATTCATAATATATACTATTGAGATTACCATGCTGCATGTGTGCGATGTTATTAACCACACAATCACTACACACCGCCTGTTTGTTAATGTGTGTGTGTGTGTGTGTGTGTGTGTGCATAAGCAGTTTTGAGAAGGCCACTGGACCAAACCAAAAACAGACAAACTAGGCCATACACAACTGCAAGAGCCTACCTAATTCACCTAAGCCGGTCAAGGCTCTTTTCTGTCCTGGCCCCGCAGTGATGGAACGAACTGCCCACTGATGTCAGGACAGCAGAGTCGCTGCCCATCTTTCACCGCAGGCTCAAAACTCATCTCTTCAAGAAGTACTACCAGAATCCTTCCTCTTAGCACTTATTGTAGTACTTAGCTGTTCTTGCCCTTTTCCTTTAGTTTAGGCTCTTAGATGCTTGTTTAGAGAAGGAGATGCACTTATAGTAGTACTAAGGCTGTGCAATAAAATCAATACAGCAATACATTGCGATATTTCTTTCCACGATACTGTATTGATTTTCTGTGGCACAATATCGATACAGTAAAAAAAAAAAGAATATATTTTTTGTACTTTTTTGCACAAGGAAAATACAGAACAAGACAAGGGAATAGATTAAAATTAAAAATAAAATTAAGTATATAATTCAGTTATTGATACACTATTCATGTTTTAAATGGATTTAAAATGTCCTTACATTCCCTCCGCCCTCAGGATCACATCCAGGGAGCGGGGGGTAAAGTTGTATTTTAAAATTTTCAGTAAATTATGTAGAGTATCGCAATGTATGTATTGTATCGTACAGCAATGGTATCGTGATACATATCGTATCGTGAGATCCCTGCCAATACCCAGCCCTAAGTAGTACACTTAATTACAAATGTTGAATGCATTTATTATAAGTTGCTTTGGATACAAGCGTCTGCTAAATGAATAATGTCATATAAGCCAGTGTGGGCTTCCTCGTTTAGAGTGAGACCAAAGCATTCCCATATAGGCCTGGAGTCGCCGGCTCTTTAAATGTTATTCCAAAAGCTTCAGAATGTCAAATCTCCCCCAAAGAAACAAAAAGAGCCATGTTCCCACCCAGTCACAGTGAGAGCACACTTAGTTAGCATACGAGGTCTGACGGACACACAAACAATAGTGTCTGCTGTTCTCCACAGGACAATCGATCTCCTCTCTGTCATGACCCCCTCTCCTCTCAGAAAAATACACAACGATGAGGAGGACAAAATGTCCATTTCTGTTTCAGTAGGGCAGTCGCTGGTGGTGGCGTGCCTGTCCATCACCCCAAAACAATAAATAAAGCAACCAACAAAAGCCAGGCCTTGTTGTGACTTTTAACAGAATCTGCCTTTATGCAACAGGCTGTCATAGAGGGGCTGCTATGTAGGCTACTCTGCTCCACGGGCCTGACTGGGAGGGGGGCAAAAAGGACATTTGTGGGTCATGGTTGAAGAACCCGTTGACTGACAGACTGACTAGCTGGCTGACTGACTGAAAGATTGACTGACTGGATTGGCTGGCTGGGAGGCAGTGACCAATAAGGACCCTCTCTTCTCCTCTTGTCATTGAGCAGATAGCCAATACCTGGACTACATCAGGTTAGTAAACAATGTTAAGAGACAGATAAAGAGAGAAATTACATGAAGCTCCAATAATAATGATGCGGTTCACATTACTTGATAATAGGATGGAAGGCAAGATTTGTTACACACACACACACACACACACACACACACACACACACACACACACACACACAATAGTACTTCTATCAGATTATAGGGTCAATCCTTATCTCCATGCCATGGCAAAACAAATAGAAATGCCACTTCTCAAACCCACTTCATGCTCTCAAGCCTAGATGGAGAAAAATGGCCATCTACTCTCCTTAAAATGAGTGCATCAGAGAGGAAGTTTGTGGTATTTGTATTTTATCAACAAAGAGCAAATTCCTCCAAGAAATCCTTGGCTTGTGACCTAACTTCCTCATTGCAGCAATGCGCGCAACCGACAGATTGTTTGAGCAAAGCTTGTTGACCCCCAGAGCCACGCGCATCGCCCTCCCCCAACCAAAATACTGTAAAATCTCACGGGAGCGCGCAATTCGGCAATTCGCTGTTAGGCTTTAATCGTGTTATTCGTTGACACTTTCGGTAACAAATACAGTTCCTTTTTGCACGAATTAGCCTAAAATATAAACAAGCACACCAATTATGCAACTCAGAAATAGAAACCGACATTTTTCAATATTAACACACACACACAGCCATGTCAGTTCTAGGGAGGAAACAGTTGAGGACAAAAAAGTCGCTCCGTGTTGCCCCTCACGGACGGGGCCAGAATTTTAGAACAGCCCATCTTACCCACGTTTACCGCTGCAAGGACGCTTATAAAACCACCGGTCCGTTTCATCTTGCTTTAAAGAGCATCCTTACCTACGCAGTGAATGAGTTTGTGGCGCCACGAGTCAAGTTCCTGCCGAAAGCCGCGCCTCTCGATCGTGCATTGCTGCCTCTTGCATAAACTCGCCATTTTCTACCGATCTCTTCCGAGAGCGCGCACGTTAGGGGAGAGGGAAGCGCGCTGCCGTTTCAATGGGTTCGCGCCCCTCAGTGGGCGATAATGCTATCAGAAAGCCCACCGTTGAATGGTCAGTTAGACCCAGAGCTGTCAATAAAAAGCTATATCAGGCTGCGTTACGGTCAGCTGTCGGAATTTTGTCATCATAGTTAATTAGCAAAGAAAGAATGCAGCACACTTGTAAAATGTTTTTCAGCACTTGTTGGCCAGCCTCACCTGCAAGGTGCAAGTCAGTGTCATGAGAAAATTAGAAATAAACTGGGAAAGAATATATAAAGAAGAAAAAATCCGGGGACCTCTAGGGACTTGAATGAATGGACCAATGAAGAAAATACAGCCTTGTTTATTATTCTTATATTTTCCTAGGCTGCAGTTGCATTTGTTGCCCCTTAAAAATATGTCTGCCACAGACTCCACATCGTAACACATCAGGCCAATCAGAACACGGTTGAAATGAACGGCAGCAACAGCCAGGCAATGAAACGGCGCGACTCTCGAGAAACCGTACCGTGATGCTGGCGTTGCACTGAAGCCGAGGGTAGGCTAGAGAAGGTGGAGGTAGGAAGCTTATGTAGCCTAATAATGTCAGCCTGAGCGCTGCGCTCCTGTACCCGCCCGGCCACTGTAAATGTGGATTCCATGCTCCAAAGACAGCAAAGGTAGCGCACAGGTAAACGGTTTAGGCTGTTGTTTGATTTGGGTGTTTCGGTTGATTCCTGTTGTGCCCATGACAAGTGCTAACCTAAATAGGCTACTGCAGGCTGTGACGAAAAGCGATATGCCGGCGACATGATGGGCTAAGAGACTTTTGGCAACAGTCATACAGACAAATGCTATATGGTTTTGTAATTTTCACTGGGCAGAATAGCGTAACATTGAAATGGAGGTAGCTAGATAATACTTGCCTAATTTATTACATCATCCTTAGATGACTGCAAGTGCATGGCTTGAATTACTTCACTGGCATTGTCTTACATTTAAAAAAGGCGTGGGCAATATCAGGCACTGGAAGCTTGCTATACTGAAATGGGGTCTGTCGTGTGTGTGCGTGTGTGTGTGTGTGTGTGTGTGTGTGTGTGTGTGTGTGTGTGTGTGTGTGTGTGTGTGTGTTAGAGACCAGCTGGGGTGGACATGACGCTTACCAGGGGATCCTTCACCTATGCCAGTGGAGAGGAGTACCATGGAGAGTGGAAAGAAGGCAAGAGTCTTCGAAGTCGAAATCCCTTTTATCAAGATCACTACATTCCTGTTCCCGCTAACTAACCTACACATTCAACATTCATTTGATATTCCTCCACCACAAAATTGTTTTTATCAGATGAAAAACATTCTTAAAGCTCTATTCCAGATGAACGCATTTGACATCAATGTGATATCCACCCTGTGCAGAGTATTTCACACATGCTGAATAATTAGGCTATATGCTAAAACATTGATACTGAGCAAATATATTTCTGAATAGCCAAGACATTTCCATGATATTGAGCATGTTGAAAGGTATAGCAAGACACACAGCATGTTCCTTTTAAAGTCTTCTCTCTCCGCTTGTGTGTCAGTGCTATCAGCTATCAGCTATTAGAGATAATCTGGGTTTGGACGCAGGAGAAGGAGGTGAAGCGGTGGCACACAGCCCTCTGTTAATCCTGGACCACTAGTTAACAGCATCATCTAGACCTAGATTATGTCAAGAAATAGACATATACAACACATAGGCCTACTGTAGCTCAACATGCTCAGAATAGCATCTACATATCTGGAAGTATTGCATCTTTCCTTCAATTTTCACCATTGTCAAGGTACTTGATTAACACACACTCTTTCTCTTTCTTGACATTAAGGCCCAGGCTAGCTCAGCTAAATCCTAATTAGCTAGCATTGGCAACCCATGACCCAACGCAGCCAGCTTTACCTGCTGTGGCTCTTGTCAGAGCTCGAGGATTAGAAATTAGACTCTGGACTCTTTTACAGAACCATGCAGTCTAGCTCAGAGTCAACCAGCGTTCAGAAAATACAGATCAGTAAGAATACTTGAAGGTATTTGGCAGCTGAAATATTCACAAGGGACCATCTGGACATACTTGTCAACTCTTCTTATGCCTGTAAAAGAGCTTTATTTTTGATTCCCTCTCTAACTTAACACAAGCACACATTTTTATACAACTATTTACACAATTTCAACCAACTCATCAACCATAAAATGAATCAGTTGGTGAATGTTATCATCGACTTGGGAGTTTATTTCTGTTTCACTGTCACACACTCTGACTTTATGGCCCATACATTTCCAAGGGCAACCGTTACAGGGATACAGCAGAGTACATGCATCCTGCTAGAGCTGGCCAGAAACCTGGTGTAGGGACATACATTCCTCACGTTTCCAGAGAGGAATACGAGGCCGAAATCCCAGCTAAAAGGGAGGCACGCCGGCTGAGATTAGGCTGACACACGTTAAATCTCCCAAGCAGGCAGATGGGAACTCCTAATTCAGTAAACCTCATGCTAGCAGGGGGGAGTTAAGCCAAGAGGGAGCCTGACAAACCCTTACACATACCATTATCATCATCATCATCATCTTCATCCGCTTATCCAGGGTTGGGTCGCGGAGGCAGCAGCTCCAGCAGGGGGCCCCAGACATCCCTTTCCCTAGCAGCATCAACCAGCTCTGCCTGGGGAATCTTTAGCCGCTCACAGGCCAGTGCGGAGATGTAGTCCCGCCACCTAGTCCTGGGTCTACCCCGCGGCCTCCTCCCAGCCGGACACGCCTGGAACACCTCCCTAGGGAGGCGCCCAGGAGGCATCCTCACTAGATGCCCGAACCACCTCAACTGGCTCCTTTCGACGCAAAGGAGCAGCGGCTCTACTCCGAGTCTCTCCCGGATGACTGAACTTCTCACCCGATCTCTCAGGGAGACCCCAGCCACCCTCCGGAGAAAACTCATTTCGGCCGCTTGTATCCGTGATCTCGTTCTTTCGGTCATGACCCATCCTTCATGACCATAGGTGAGGGTGGGGACGAAGATAGACCGGTAGATCGAGAGCTTTGCCTTTTGGCTCAGCTCTCTTTTCGTCACAACAGTGCGGTAAAGCGACTGCAGAACCGCACCAGCTTCTCCGATTCTCCGGCCAAACTCCCTCTCCATGGTTCCCTCACTCGTGAACAAGACCCCCAGATACTTGAACTCCTTCACTTGGGGTAAGGACTCATTTCCTACTCGGAGCGGACAGGCCACCGGTTTCCTGCTGAGAACCATGGCCTCAGATTTAGAAGTGCTTATTCTCATCCCAGCCGCTTCACACTCAGTTGCGAACCTATCCAGAGAGTGCTGGAGGTCGCAGGCAGCTGATGCCATCAGGACCACATCATCTGCAAAAAGCAGTGACGTGATCCCCAGCTCACCGAACTGCAAACCCACCTCCCCCCGGCTACGCCTCGATATCCTGTCCATGAAAATCACAAACAGGATTGGTGACAAAGCGCAGCCCTGGCGGAGGCCAACACCCACCGGAAAGGAAGACGACTTACTGCCGAGGACCCGGACACAGCTCTCGCTCTGGGTGTACAGGGATTGGATGGCCCTAAGTAGGGACCCCCTCACCCCATACTCCCGCATAACCCTCCACAAGACCTCTCGGGGGACCCGGTCGTAAGCCTTCTCCAAGTCCACAAAACACATGTAGACAGGTTGGGCAAACTCCCAAGCCCCCTCCAAGATCCTTGCGAGAGTGAAGAGCTGGTCGGTAGTTCCACGACCAGGACGAAATCCGCATTGTTCCTCTTCGATCTGAGGTTCGACTATCGGCCGGACCCTCCTTTCCAGCACCTTGGAATAAACTTTCCCTGGGAGGCTGAGTAATGTGATGCCTCTATAATTCGCACACACCCTCTGGTCCCCTTTTTTGAATATTGGGACCACCACCCCAGTCTGCCACTCCTTCGGCACTGACCCAGACTTCCACGCAATGTTACAGAGGCGTGTCAACCAAGACAGCCCCTCTACACCCAGCGCCTTCAGCATTTCTGGACGGATCTCATCAGTCCCTGGGGCTCTGCCACTGTGGAGTTGTTTGACTACCTCAGTGACCTCCTCCAAGGACATTGACGACCCCCCATCATCTTCCGGCTCTGCCTCGATCGTAGAGGGTGGATTAGTCGGGTTCAGGAGTTCCTCAAAGTGCTCCTTCCAATGCTCAACAACCTCCTCAGTTGAGGTCAGCAGTGTCCCCTCCTTGCTGTATACAGCTTGGATGGTCCCCCGCTTTCCCTTCCTGAGGTGTCTGATGGTCTTCCAGAAACACTTTGGTGAAAGTGAAAGTTGAAAGTGTTTCATACCATTATAGTTTCAAATATATATATATATATATATATATATATACAGTATGGCCTATTCCCTCCACGGCCCGCCCTGAGTTTTAAAACTTCCCCGTTTTCAGTGTGAGGACTACTCTCCCCTTGGTTGGGTGTCATCCAGACTGGATGGTGCTAGTCTGTTTCCCATAGAGAGATACTGTAACAGAACACTTACTTACCTGTATGTGTTTTTGGTGCACCCCCCCAGGTAGGAGACATGGCGTGGGCCAGCTCAAGTTCTCTGATGGATCCTGCTACACGGGCCAGTTTGAGAATGGACTGTTCCACGGCTCAGGGGTGCTGCTCTTCCCAGACGGCTCTAGGTGTGTGTGTGTGCTAGTGAGTCCATGTGTGTTTCTGTGTTTTGAGTAAAACATCTGGTTAGTTGGTCCTGTCTGTGTGTTTTGCAGTGTTGCTCCTCTGCTGTGTTGCTCCTCTGTGGTGTTGCTCCTCCTGCTGCAGGTACGAGGGCGAGTTTGCCCAGGGGAAGTTCCAGGGCCTGGGAGTCTTCAGCCGCTTCGATGGGATGAAGTATGAGGGAGAATTCAAGAGCGGACGTGTGGAGGGACACGGTGAGGGAGAGAGTGTGTGTGTGTGTGCGCGTGCATGTGTTTATGTGTGTACTGTATATGTGTTTACATGTGTGAGACTGTATCCGTGTGTGTGTGCCTGTATCTCTGTGTTTACGTGTTTTTGACTATTCGTGTGTCTGTGTGTGTGTGTCCAGGGTTGCTGACCTTCCCAGACGGGGCCCACGGGGTTCCCAGGAACGAGGGTGTGTTTGAGAACCACAAGCTGCAGAAGAGGGAGAAGTGTCCAGGGGTGGTGCAGCGGGCTCAGGTCTCCGCCTCTGCTGCCCGCAGTCTGGTTCTATGACCCTGCAGGGCTCAGGGTAGCACTTTGAGTTGCACTTGATTCAGATCACCCAATACAACGGAGCCAGTGAGTAGAATCCCAAACGTGAGGACTTTGAGTTAAATTATGCACACCTCACAGTAGGAGACTAGATGGTCTGGGTGGCACTGCCCATTTCAACGGGAACTCAGGGACGAGCAACAGGGTTCTTTACTTTCATCTCTCTCTCTCTCTCTCTCTCCCTCTCACACACACCCAGACCTTCCACCTCCCTCTCTCTGCCTTGGTGCAACCAAGTCTTATCAGCCATTTTGTCGACTGACTACACAACAGACTTGAAATGCAGTAAGACGCACAACACTGCATCTCCAGCACAACACTGCATCTCCAGCAGAACACTGCATCTCCAGCTGGGGAGCAGAGACACTGCTGCTAGTCTAGTGTGCCATCTCACTTTTATTGTTCTGGGCTCTTGTCTCCCTGTAACATGCTGTACATCACTGTGGGCCAGAGTCCTTTATCGTGACCTTTGTGACTTTACCAACAGGCGCCGCTGCCTATTTTTAACGATGCAGATCGGTTGTTTGGACAAAACGCTTGTGGGTAAACGTGCGAGTGACCGAGACACTCATTAGCAGTCCTCACCTTCCACCCTTTTTCTTCCTGTGCGCTGCGGAGGAGAGGAAGTGTGTATTGTTAGCGCTGAGACCAAACGGAGAGAGAACCCGAGACCGGAGGCATGAACAAGGTCTTTATTCTAGCAGAGCTTCAAATGAGCAGCGATGGTCCTTTTCATTCGAGGTGGTTCAAAATCAATAGCGTCTCCTCCTGCTTTTCCCCGATCTCCTCTCCTCCTCCTTCTCCCTCTCTCTTATCCTCTCCTCCTCGCTCTCTTGCTCCTCACCTCTCATTTCCTCTTGTCTTCTTTTAGCCTCCTGTCCTCTACCCCCCCCCTTCTCCCCGGGGTGCCCTGGGGATGTGAGTCAGGAGGCCGGTGGGGGCGTGCGGTGGGGGCCTGGGGGGGGGGGGGGGGGGTCTGTCGTCCTAATGATGCAGCAGAACCAGTGCTCTGTTTGAAGACTGCAGTCATGCTGACAGACCTGCTGTGAGGTGACCGCTGAACTCCAACCACTCATAAATGCACCACATCATGTCTGATGCCCCCCCCACCACCACCACCACCACCCCCTGAACCCGCTGAAGGTCTCCAGAGAAGAGCTGTGTAATTATGACGCGCTTCACTTGGATTCTTTCGCAATGAACAAAGGAGATTGGTCGAATCAACTCCCGAACTGGGTCTGTGTATAGCATACTGTACTTGCATAATAAACATTTATTAACAAATGTATTGTCTCAGTCACATTACAGTGATCAAGAGTATCAGATGGACAGCTGAACATTGTCCATTGTTTCTCTGGTTTGCAGTGTGAAGTGTGTATTTCGTATTGTTGTTTTTGGACCTATAGCCAGTGTGATGAATGTACAGTATCATTCAGTAAATACCATTTTGGCAGTGTAATAACTTGTGAGATATATATTTGGAGCCACTGTATGAAATTTGCATTTTGGTCTGTGGGGACTATTCTGCGATAGCTACCCAAATTAATTCAGCATTTTTGAAGGGTTGTTATTATTAGGTGTATTGAAGTCCAGAGGGATACCTAAGTATAGCCTTAACCACAGACAGTGGGATGATTTAATGTGAAGCTGAGCTCTAAGATGGATCTCTAAGATGTTCTTTAAGAATAAGCCTGGTTTCCTCCATCATCATTAGCACGTATGTGTCATTGCCCTATTGAGATCACACAATAGAGCAGATCTCCCAGGTGTGCTTCCCCTGGGGATTTATAGTGGGGGAGAAAACACATGGGGATAGTCTGGGGGTTTTCTATGTCTGCTGAAAAGAATATTAGCAATAAATACCCTGCTTTTCAAACCTGTCGTCTCTGTCACTAACTGTCATTCAGATGAGCAGACGGGAAGAAGGAGTCCTGTTTGTGCTGGATCAAAAGATACCTCTAACTAAAGCTGAAAGCCAATTACATTGAAATGAATGGAGATTTTCTCAATATTGTCAATAATGCTGCTGGCATTGGAACCTATTAAAACAGCTGTCTGCTGAAGAGGTGGGACCGTCTCTGTACCGTACTATGTTTGAGGAGAACGCACAGACTGAGTTAGACGAGCAAGCGAGTGACAGGATTCTGTATCTGTCAAATATCCTGTGTGTGTGTGCGTGTGTGTGAATATGCAATGTTCTGCATTAAGTGCTATATACAGTATATATATATATAAATGTATCTCTGTGCAACATTTGTTTACCTGCTAAAAGTTTATGCCTTCAGGTTTAACGGAGAGCTGTGAGTTCCCTCGCTGAGGTCTCCCTAGGCACAAGATTGATTTGCTTCAAGGTGCTGCCTTGACTCCCTTCTGTGTGGGAAAAAATCTCATCGCCATGGTTACTGTTTTTCTTTTCTCTGATAATTATGTCTAAAGTCTTACTCAAGAAGCTATTGCTGCAAATTATCCACCCACTCACCCACCTTCCTGACTAATTTGATTATACTGTTGTGAATGTCTACATACCAAATAAAAATGTGTTACTGAAAACGAATGTTGATGATTATTTTGCTCAGTTTTACTTTAATTTCCAACTAGAACCTTGAAAACTATATAGGCTTCAGAAAAGGCCAGTATGTTTGAATGGATTGCACTTAGCCTTCATTTAGCCAGTATGTATGTTGTCTGCAGACATGTTGTAGGGTCTGGGTCTCCTATTTATCCTCCACATCCTCCCATTCATGGGACTTAGCACAGTACTTAGTTCACCTTTGGTTCAACATTGGGGTGCCATTTCATTTGTAGTCAACTACCTGGCCTCATACAATAAGGTGAAAGTGAATGAACTGATTGTGATACTGTGGCAACAGTGAGGGAGATGAAATTCAGTTGTGATTCTCCATCACATTGAGGCGTGTAGGGCTTCTGTCTATATTTGTATAACTGCAATAATTCTGGCATAAACATGATAATTGAAGCCTCATAATAACCACCATTATTTCGGCAGTATACAATCACATGGGCTATGCTTCACAAACAACTTGTTTCCCAGAATCAGCCCCAGAAAGACTAATCATAGACGGAACAACATGTTAATGGAGATTCTTAATTTAAAGAGCCTCAGTTCTAGACTATAGCCTAGTCTGTGTACGGGGAAACAGACCAAAGTGCTTTACATAAAAACGTCCATGTTAAGTGGCGAGAGGTACTACTGTTGTGTAGATAAACCTGTTGGGCAGGTTTGGTAGGCTTCCACTGTTCATGGTTTCTCCAACATTCACTATCATCATTACTAAATGGTGTAGACTAGCACACACACACACTGACTCTATAACTCGTGGGAGTAGACTGGCACACACACAATTCTACACCTCAAGGTTGATTTATTCAAAATTGAAATGCACTCTCTTCACATGAACTACACATCAACCACAGACACACATTATACACACACACACACACATACGGACAAACACATACACACACATACGGACAAACACACATGGATACACACACACACACAATATACACAAACACACATGCACGAACGCACACGTGTGTACACACATACAGTACACACACACACACCTACTATACTGTAGGCACGCCTGGATCGCTGATGACAATGGGAAAGTATCTACAGCCGCCTCTGATCCCTGGCCTTAAGCAGGGACCCGGCGGCCATCCCAGCCATGCGAGGCTGCGGGGACACAGAGAGATGGTGACGCATCTGTGTACACAACACCAACCATAACAGTTATGCTACTGTGTGTTCTGGGCGTATCTGTTGGCCTCAATACAGCCAGGCAATAATGGAAGTTATTAATAGATGTTTGAAGGCAAAACAACATGTGAAGGCTCCAACACTGGTCTGATTTGATATATGAATAATTGTCAGTCTAAGAGCTTTAACAACAGGTTTCTTTTTAATACACACATTGTCTCAATACTCAAAACTCTCAATTAAGTGCAGTGAGTCATCGGCATCTACAGAGCCGCATTTCAACCCCTAAAGCCCCTCTAGGAGCGAATCTACATTTTTGAAAGAAGCCACACACACACAAGTAAAGGGATGGTCGTGGAATCCACACAGGAATTTGGTGAGATTGGGTGAGAAGCTAAGCCAGACCGCTAGGAGTCTGATCCACTCTGACAGTGGATGCTCTCTAATGTCAGAGACTCTAATCTCCAGGCATTAGAACCCCCATGACCCACAAAGACAGATTTTGACAGAGATCAGATTGAGCAGCACTAACTCCTCCAATGTGATTTATACATTCACCGGTGTGAGGATCATATGTTTACCGGCAATAACAGCTGTCCTCGTCGTAAATATCATAGGTTTAGTGTGATTTAAGTAAGTGATTTAAAACAGAAAGCGGAATATTGTAGATTGTAACACCGTCCTGTAAGAACTCATAATGGCACATTAGACAGAAAGTAAAAGAGAGAGGACTGTTGGTGAGACTGACGGCTCTGAGGCTGTTTATTGGACCAGCTCTAGTCAGGGCTTGTGGTGACAGATGAAAGAGTTGGTAATCTGCCATGAAACCATATACAAGCAACCATGTGAGGATATGAGGGTTAGGGTTATATTTTGTCTCTATGGCTCAGTGGTACAGATCTATGGGTGTGCCTTTACTCATCGAGGTGTGGGGCCTGTGAGTCGCACACACACACACACACACACACACACAAATGCGTGTGGTTAAACACACACAAACATTCACACAAACACACACGCACACACACATACCCACACACACACATAAATACATACATACACACACAAACACATATACACTGACAAAAACACCCCTCTCCTTCTCTCTTTCTCTCGGCCTGTCTGGGTCTGGTTAGGATGACACCAGTCCCACCAGCTTGAGTTGCTCCAGTCTCTCCAGGGCCTCCTTGGTGTCAATCTGCCACTGTTTCATCTGCTGCACCGCCGTCAGGCCCACCTGGACACACAGCCACAGTCATAGAGACTTTGGTCAAACACCTGGACACAGCCACAGTCATAGAGACTTTGGTCAAACACCTGGACACAGCCACAGCCATAGAGACTTTGGTCAAACACCTGGACACAGCCACAGTCATAGAGACTTTGGTCAAACACCTGGACACAGCCACAGTCATAGAGACTTTGGTCAAACACCTGGACACAGCCACAGTCATAGAGACTTTGGTCAAACACCTGGACACACAGCCACAGTCATAGAGGTTTTGGTCAAACACCTGGACACAGCCACAGTCATAGAGACTTTGGTCAAACACCTGGACACAGCCACAGTCATAGAGACTTTGGTCAAACACCTGGACACAGCCACAGTCATAGAGACTTTGGTCAAACACCTGGACACACAGCCACAGTCATTGAGACTTTGGTCAAACACCTGGACACAGCCACAGTCATAGAGACTTTGGTCAAACACCTGGACACAGCCACAGTCATAGAGACTTTGGTCAAACACCTGGACACAGCCACAGTCATAGAGACTTTGGTCAAACACCTGGACACAGCCACAGTCATAGAGGTATTGGTCAAACACCTGGACACAGCCACAGTCATAGAGATTTTGGTAAAAGAGCTGGACACACAGTTATAGAGACCTACTTGAGGCGCACTTGACTTAAACTGCTTAGGCCAAAATCAAAAAAAATAACCTTTAGAATTCCAGAACAATCTACAGAATAAGCCCAAAAGTAAAAGCTTTGAGCTACAAGATGGGTGACAAATTAAAGAAAAAAACAACATAATCCACAAGTCTAGTAAGGTGTTGGGACACCACAAGCGACCAGGACAGCTTCAGTGTCCCTTGGCATAGATTCTACAAGTGCTCTACAGGAGGGATAGCACACCCTTCTTCCAAAAGATATTCCCTGATGTTTTGATGGTGGTGGTGGAGATTGCTGTCTAATAGGTCGGTCCAAAATCTCCCATACAATGGGTTCAATCGGGTTGAGGTCTGGTGACTGCAGAGGCCACTGCCATAATTATGATTCACATAAAGTAATTTTCACATGTTCAGTAACCCCTCGTGCCCTGTGGATGAGGGCACTGTCATCCTGGAAGAGACCACTCCCATCAGGATAGAAATGTTTCATCATAATATGAAGGTGATCACTCAGTTTTCTTGGTGTACACCACACATGCACTCGCATACTTATATTAAACGTAGGAAAAACCAATGTTATACTACTTGCCAGAACTCACAAGTGCATCTCCTTTCTAAAACAAGTGACTAAGAGTAGAATCTACTACTAAAGGCAAAGTGCAAGACCAAAAATTATAACAGGTGCTTAAGAGGGAGGATCGTGGTAGTACTTCTTGAAGAGGTGAGTTTTGAGCCTGCAGCAAAAGACGGGCAGTGACTCTGCTGTCCTGACATCAGTGGGCAGTTCATTCCACTACTGCGGGGCCAGGAGAGAGAAGAGCCGTGACCGTGTTGATCGACCGCAGGGGCCTCGGAGTGATGGGGCAACCAGTCGCCCTGAGGTAGCAGAGCGTAGTGGTCAGGATGGGGTGTGGGGCTTGACCATGGCAGGAGGAAGCAGGTAGGAGGGAGCTGTTCCTTTCTTCGCCCTGTGGACTAGTACCAGAGTTTTAAACTGGATGCGGGCTGCTATACAGGGAGCCAGTAGTGCTTCGCGATTTGTTGACGGGGGGGGGGGGGGGTGCTGCTGCGCGATTTGTTGACGGGGGGGGGGGGATGCTGCTGCGCGATTTGTTGACGGGGGGGGGGGGTGCTGCTGCGCGATTTGTTGACGGGGGGACAGGCCAGCTGGCTCTCTAACGGCCCACGCAAATGACACCTGAAACTAACAGAGGGAGGGGTGGGGCCTACATATGATTGGGCCAGCCCAGTGTCAGTATAGAAAATGGACCAATGGGCCGCTGTCCCTGCTCTATGGGCCGTTCGTTAGCTCTTTTTTTTTTTAGATCGGCCCACAAGTAGGTCCGGCCCACCGGGCATTTGCCCGGTACGCCACATGGCCAGTCCGGCCCTGTATTGCACTAATGGATGAGCAACAGCCATCCAACGTATGCTATCAACCACAATTTCCGACCCTATTTACTTACGTCTTTCCTGTAGAACTACATGCATACTGTAGTCAATGTTTTTATTGAAACACAGAGCATGATGGGATGTTAATTGTATCATGTAGTACACCTCTATGGAAGCACCTGCATTCATTATGTTTCTCCACTCATTTATTAGGGGCCAGGCAGCATAGCTGCCGGAACCCTATTGTATTTGCCTATATTATTATTATTAGGGGCCAGGCAGCATAGCTGCCAGAACCCTATTGTATTTGCCTATATTATTATTATTATCATTATTATTATTAATATTATTATTATTATTATTATTCTCCATCTTCCACTGAAGTCTAACTTCCCGTGGACAAAAAATCACCAAAATTTGCACATAGCTATACCCAAAGTATTGTAGGTCAATAAACATGAAGGTGGCACTACAGCAACAGTCTAAACTTTAAAACTTTAAAAAATCATAACAAATCAGCCATAGGTGCTATCACTGTAAAACCACCATGCCAATGTAGTCCCAAGTGAGACAAAACTTTCATATGCCCTGACCTTGCAGGAATTTTGAAGTCCATCACTCTGATTTTTTCATAAACTGTAAAACCTATCAAACCTATAGCCTCCCACATTTTTTGTTCAATTGACACCAAAATTGATATACTGTATCTTCAGACTGTCCTTACCAAACGATTTTTGAAATATGAAAAATTGAGCCCACAGCACATCAAAAAGTTTTACTGTTAACAGTTCTGTATACAGTTCCTATTAATTCTCGCCATCAATGTCTGATCATCCTCATAAAAAGTGACAACATTGGCCACATATCCAAGATGTAGTGTGATTTTTTTCAGAATTTTATTTCAGAAATTGAATTTTTAAAAATATGTTTAATTCTGTCCTCTGAAACCAACAGAGAAAACTACGTTACCCACAATCCAATGCAGGCTCCACAAATCTGAGACATCGCTGTTGGCAACCCTACCCAACCCCCGCCGAGGATTACAATTACTAAATCGATTGATTGGCAACTGACTGAGTACACAGCTGCTGAAGTTAATGTTCAATTATAAAGAAAAGCAAACAAAACCTGTAAAAATTAATAAACATATCTCATCCCACATTTTTCAATCAATTAACACCAAACTTGCTACACTGGATCTTCAGACTGTAATTCACAAACTCATTGACCAGATTGTTGAATTATCAAAATCGAGCTTACAATGCATCAAAATGTTTTACAAATGTTTTACGATACCAATGTACAAAATGAACATTGGAATGTCAACTTTCTTGTTGTCCTCCTATTCTCTCGCTTATTGCTCCTAAACTTGTCGGAAATTGCCTGGCCCCGCCTAATCGCTGCGTAGCAGCTTTAATTAGGGGCCAAGCCCCGAAGGGGCGAAGCCCCTATTGTAATTGGTAGTTTTATTATTTTTTCTGCCATGGAAGTCTATGGCAGGCCCTATAGCCGATTGGTAACTTTTTACGAAACTTTGCACGATGGTAGAGGCTTTGGGCCTGAAGCCATGGAGCAAGTCGCACATCGATTGGCCAAAAGGGGGCGCTATAGAAGCCGACTGAAGTTGCTAACTTTGAACAGGCATATCTCAGGCCCCGTTTGACCTACAGACATGAAACTTTGCACACATATGTCTCTCCTCATGACGAACAAATTTGCATCAAAGAACCATAACTTCTGGTTGTATAGATTTTCCGCCATTTTGAATTTTTTGAAAAACCCTTGAAATCTACCTCCTCCTAGAGACTTTGACCAATCTGCATGATACCCGGTAAACACAATCTAGGGACTGATATCTAAAATTCCATCTCGGCAAAAGTTGAAAAAGTTAAATTTAAGAGTAACTATGAGCCAATGAAAATGGCTTGGGGTGTGGCTTTTCACATAAAGGGGTATACTTTCTTAAGGGTTGTGCAGAACACCACGACACTTGGTATACATGTCCGCAGATATAACCTGAGGCAGACACTGCATTATTGGCCCAATCAAACCATACGGGGGTGCTAGAGAGCTTATTTTCAGTTTAGGCCTAACCGCCATGCTGATTTTTTCGAAACTGGACACAGTGGTACGAGGACATGTCTAATGGTTAGAGGAGAAAGTTGAACCTTATAGGCCACAGGGTGGCGCTATAACAACCCAAAATGCTTAAAAGGGGCTAAAATGTAAACTTTGAACAGCGATAACTCATTCCCCATTTGAGCTAGAGGCATAACACTGCAGACTTTTGAGTCTTATCATGCTGAACAAATTTGCCTCAAGGAGCCATAACTTCGGATTATGTTAATTTGCAACAATTTTGCATTTTTTGAAAAACACTTGAAATCTATCTCCTCCTAGGAAGTTATGTCAATCTACATGAAGCACAGTATATAGAATCTAGCAATGAATATCTAAAGTTCCATCTCGGCATAATTTAGAAAACTTGATGAAAATAGCCACTGTGAGCAATTGAATATTGCAGAGGGTGTGGCTTTTCACAAAAAGGCATATAACTTCTGAAGGCATGCATGGAACACCACAAAACGTTGTGTTCATATCAACAATGTCAGCCCGAGGCAAAGCCTCCATTACTGGCCAGATTAAACTGAATGGGGGCACTAGAGAGCTAATTTCCTGTTTAGGCCTAACCGCTTGGATGGTATTTCCGAAAACAGATATAGTAGTACCAGAGCATATCTTGAGGTAACTGAAGAAATATGAAGCAGTTAGGCCAAAGGGTGGCGCTATAACAAGCCAAAATTCTTAAAAGTGGCTTAAACGCAATTGATTGCTGTAGCGCCCCCCGTGGCTAAATGGGGTTCATAATGCTTGTATGGGTAGCTGATGGCATGCTCTACAACTTACTAATTGGGCACAACACTGTCAGATTACATTTTGATGTTTATATAAGCATTGTTGTGCAAAGGGACCCCCAATGCACTTTCATTGTATTTTCATTGCTAGAATTCAACCAATGTGTTCTCTTCTTATATGAAGAATGTGCTTGTTTAACTGAAATAATCAAGATCACTACAATTGAATGCATATGGACTCCACTTTAGTTTGACAGTAGTCATTCAGGTCAATTGGATGGACATTACCTTACTTTAACTGTGAGACTTCTTAAACATTACAGATATGTCATTAGTAGCCTTGTAGGCTAGGTTTACTGCAACACGTTAAGTGCAAATATTAGTTAATTGACACAATTCCAATCTCCCAGAAACACTATTATCAGCTATATTATATATAACATACTTCATAGGAAAAGGGAGAGTAGCCAATTAGACTACAGAATTCTACCCAGGGAGAGGGTATATTATTGATTGTTTTTGAATCTTCTAGATGCTGTAGGGTAGTTCCATTCTTCCCATTTCATCCCGGGAGAGGGTAGTAACTATTAGCCTAGGGAGAGTGTAGTAGTCTATAGCATACACATTTCATCTAGGGAAAGGGAATGGTCTATAGCATACATGCTTCATCCAGGGACATCGCAGTAACCCTCAGATTACATAGCCTACTTACACCAAATGTATGGGTGGGAGAGGGGCATTCTTCTGGAAACTGTGAGGTGTAGAGAGAAACAAAAGTAGTGAGTGTTCTTCATAGAACGCTGAATTATCAAGAAATCCCTGCACTGAGACTTGATGGTAAAGGTGGGCCTTCCAGGCAGATGGAAGGCCTGGAGAATGACCATGTGGCCTGTAGACATGTAGAGAAATAGGTCCTAAAACATATGTACCAAAATAGAATAAATGTAATGACATTCTAAAAAGGACCTGACTCTCACTTGACGCTGTCAGATGAATTGAATGTGATTGCAGTTGTATGATGATGATGATGAAATCACGATTTCCCTGGTCAGAAGACACTCACATGCATAGCTCCAATGTGGCTATGGCATGTTTCGCTTGTTGGCTTTGATGCGTTGGCCCCGTTATTGCTGCTTGCAGCTATATTTATTATTATTATTCTCCATCTTCCACTGAAGTCTGACTTCCCGTGGACAAAGAATCACCAAACTTTGCACATAGCTCCAGTGCTATACCCAAAGTCATCAACCTGCATTGTAGGTCAATAAAGTTGAAGGTGGTGCTACAGCAACAGTCTAAAGTTTAAAACTTTACAAAATCATAACAAATCAGCCATAGGTGCTATCACTGTAAAACCACCATGTCAATGTAGTCCCAAGTGAGACAAAACTTTCATATGCCCTGACCTTGCAGGAATTTTGAAGTCCATCACTCTGATTTTTTCATAAACTGTAAAACCTATCAAACCTATATTCTCCCACATCTTTGTTCAATTGACACAACAATGTATATACTGTATCTTCAGACTGTCCTTACCAAACAATCCTCACAGATTTTTTAAATATGAAAAATTGAGCCCACAGCACATCAAAAAGTTTAACTGTTAACAGTTCTGTATACAGTTCCTATTAATTCTCACCAAATCAATGTCTGATCATCCTCATAAAAAGTGACAACATTGGCCACATATCTAAGATGTATTGTGATATTTTTCAGAATTTTATCTCAAAAATTGAATTTAAAAAAATATGTTTAATTCTGTCCTCTGAAACCAACACTTCATACAGAGAAAACTACATTACCCACAATCCAACGCAAGCTTCACAAATCAGAGACATCGCTGTTGGCAACCCTACCCAACCCCCGCCGAGGATTACAATGACTAAATCGATTGATTGGCAACTGACTGAGTACACAGCTGCTGAAGTTAATGTTCAATTATGAAGAAAAGCAAACAAAACCTGTACAAATTAATAAACATATCTCATCCCACATTTTTCAATCAATTAACACCAAACTTGCTACACTGGATCTTCAGACTGTAATTCACAAACTCAATGACCAGATTGTTGAATTATCAAAATCGAGCTTACAATGCATCACAATGTTTTACAAATGTTTTACGATACGATACGAATGTACAAAATTAACATTGGAATGTCAACTTTCTTGTTGTCCTCCTATTCTCTCGCTTATTGCTCCTAAACTTTGGAAATTGCCTGGCCCCGCCTCATCGCTGCGTAGCAGCTTTAATTATGTTTTTTTTTCCATTTAATTTGTCACTCGTCTAACTCCCCAAAAACCCCAACTGCAGCCTGGTTGCAAAAGAAAAAAAAGAAGAAAAGAGCATCTGTCAGACACTCACATAGTTTTAACAAGCAGAGTCTGTCAGACACTCACATAGTTCTAACGAGCAGAGTCTGTCAGACACACATAGTTCTAAAGAGCAGAGTCTGTCAGACACTCACAGTTTTAATGAGCAGAGTCTGTCAGACACACATAGTTTTAAAGAGTAGAGTCTGTCAGACACATAGTTCTAAAGAGTAGAGTCTGTCAGACACACATAGTTCTAAAGAGCAGTCGGTCAGACACTCACATAGTTCTAAAGAGCAGAGTCTGTCAGACACTCACATAGTTCTAAAGAGCAGAGTCTGTCAGACACTCACATAGTTCTGGATCTTCATGTCAGCCCTGCCCACGATGAGCAGGTGGACGATCTTGTATCTGTTCAGACGGAAAGCATCATGCAGAGCCGTGTCCCCATCCTGGAGCACACAATGACTGGTGATCAATAACCCCAAACAGAGCTAGGATTTGATAAAACATCAAACATGACATGACAACAAATATATATGAGACGGCCATAAAGCTTCTGGCTTCAAAACACATTTATATCCCCACAGGGGGTTTAAGTCCAGGTCCTTCTATGCTATTCTCTCAGTTGCTGTGTCGGAATCGCTCCCTATTCACTATATAGTGCACTATATAGGGCGTCAGCCATTTTGTTTGTTGTGTCCGAATTCTCCACAGAATTTTCGTTCCCTATATAAGATGAATCCCAATCTGAGTGCGCAAACCACCCTTGCGGCCCCTCGCACTTGCGGCCTGAGGCCTGAGCACTTAATTGACGTCAGCTGGAAGGGCCAGAGGGTGCAGGGCCGTGAATTAAATGGGACAGCACTTCCATGCTTCCAGCGGCGTGCCAACGATTCCCAAGCCAGTTTAGCTCAATGCCCCGGAACGAGGGAGCGATTCCGAACACAGCTACTGTTTGTGTCTCTCTAACCTTTACCTATGCCTCAATAAAGTGACACGATTCACAGTCCACAAACCACAACAGACTACTGAGATGAACGGAAGAAATGTGTGAAGGTAGGAGGCTGTTAACGTGACACGGTACCCTGTCCTGGGCATTGACATTGACACCGTTTGAGATGAGGAACTGCACCACGTCAGTGTGGCCTGTCCTGGTGGCCACGTGCAGCGGAGAGCTCATGGCCTGCAGACCACACACACACACACACAAACACACACACACACACACACACACACACACACACACACACACACACACACACACACACACACACACACAGGTCATGGTTTAAACACAAATGCAGTATGTAGTCCTGTGTTTGACATGAAAAGCTCAAATATCACACTCAGACTTTGAGGAATAATCTTGGGATCCCCATGCAGAAGGTCAGCAGTAGGACACACACACACACACACACACACACACACACATGCATGCACATGCACACACAAACAGGCATACACACACATACACACATGCACGCACGCACGAACACACACACACACACACCTCCTTCTCACCTTATCGCTGACGTTGAGGTCTGCTCCGTGGCTGTGTAGGAGCTTGAGCACATCCAGCCTGCCTCCTCTGCTGGCCCAGTGGACGGCTCTGGAGTCCAGCTGTACACACCAACACACCAACCCAACCGCTCAGTAACACACCTGGGTCAAACACTGGAACCTTTATGAGGTCTGTTTGATTCATGTCAGAGTTTGTACTTTGGGGGTTCCTCCAATTGGTGTCATTGTGCTGGGTAAACTAAATCAAACATGCCCAAACCAAACTAGAATTTGACCCAGTTGATCTTATTAAAAATGTTTTTATGTCATCTATTGATCTAGATGAGATAATCTGGGTTACAGTAGGCATGGGTTGGTGATAAAGAGGATCTTTCCTACCCGGTCCTTCAGCGTTACGTCAGCTCCTCCTTCCAGGAGCTTGTGGACGACCATGGCGTGTCCCTCGATGGACGCACGCTGTAGGGCTGTCCTCCTGAACTGGTACCCAGGACAAAACATATTATAGAGGGAATAGATAATATAGTAATACTATATATTAGATACCATTATTAAACAAGAAAGTACATTTCCTGGAGAAAATGTGAGGTGGGCTAGCTGCTGCAGCTGTATCTAACAGCTACTGCTAGAACTACTACGGACCGGGCAATCTCCATGCACCCACCGGTGAAGACCATGTGTCTCTAGCCCACTCAGGGGCTGAGTTGTGGGGTCTGTGGCGTGGACAGTGGCATGGTGGTGAGACTCCGCCCCCTCAGGTCAGAGCTGGTCGAGGACAGTGTACCCCTCTCCGGGCCACCTACCTGCCCGCACCGGTGAAGACCATGTGTCTCTAGCCCAATCAGGGGCTGAGTTGAGGGGCCCGTGGCGTGGATAGTGGCGTGGTGGTGAGACTCCGCCCCCTCAGGTCAGAGCTGGTCGAGGACAGTGTACCCCTCTCCGGGCCACCTACCCGCCCGCACCGCTGAAGACCATGTGTCTCTAGCCCACTCAGGGGCTGAGTTGTGGGGCCGTGGCGTGGATAGTGGCGTGGGGGTGAGATTCCGCCCCCTCAGGTCAGAGCCAGTCTGGGACAGTGTACCCCTCTCCAGGCCACCTACCTGACTCAACCTGTGAAGACTGTGTGTCTCTAGCCCACTCAGGGGCTGAGTTGTGGGGCCCGTGGCGTGGATAGTGGCGTGCTGGTTAGTCCCCGCCCCCTTGGGTCACAGCTAGTCGGGAACAGTACAGTGACCTCTGGGCAATTTCCATGCATCCACCAATGAAGACTGTGTGTCTCTAGCCCACTCAGGGGTTGAGTTGTGGGGCCCGTGGCGTGGATAGTGGCGTGGTGGTGAGACTCCACCCCCTCAGATCAGAGCCAGTCGGGGACAGTGTACCCTCTCCGGGCCACCTACCTGACTCCACCTTGAAGACCTCCGGGCAGTCTCCTTGCCCCCACTGGTGAAGACTGTGTGTCTCTAGCTCAATCAGGGGCTGAGTTGTGGGGTCTGTGGCGTGGTGGCGAGACTCCGCCTGCTTGGTTCAGAGCCAGGCGTGAACAGTGTAGGCCACACTGGGCTATCCACCTGCCTTCACCAGTGAAGACCGTGTGTCTCCAGCCCACTAAAGGGCGGAGTTGTGGTGTCCGTAGCATGTTCAGTGGCGTGGTGGTGAGACTCCGTCCCCTTGGGTCAGAGCCGGTCGTGGACAGTGTAGGCCATGCCGGGCTACCCACCTGCCTTCACCAGTGAAGACTGTGCGTCTCTAGTCACCTCAGAGGCTGTGTTGTGAGGTCCGTGGCGTGGATAGTGACGTGATGGCGAGACTCCGCCCCCTCTGGTCAGAGCAGGTCGGGGGCAGTACACTGACATCCGGGCAATCTCCATGCACCCAACAGTGAAGACTGTGTGTCTGTAGCTCACTCAGGGGCTGAGATGTGGGGACAGTGGCGTGGATAGTGGCGTGGTGATGAGACTCCGCCCCCTCGGGTCGGAGCCGGTCGAGGACAGTGCTCCCCGGACCACCCACATGCACCCAACCGGGAAAACTGCGTCTTTAGCCAACTCAGGGTCTGAGATGTGGGGACGGTGGCGTGGATAGTGGCGTGGTGGCGAGACACCGCCCCCTCAGGTCAGAGGTTGTGAGGGGCAGGTCAGTGATTGCCAGACCATCCCCATGCACCCCTCATTGGAGACCATGTGTCTATAGCCCACTCCGGGCCGAGCAGTAGCTGTGGAGGTGTTGTATGGAAGTTGAGGTTAGAAGCAGTAGCAGTGAAAAGCAGTAGGTGTTTGTTATAAGTACTGCTAGTACTACACTCAAAAATAGATTAGACCACTCATCATAACTCATAGTTTTATTGAGTTCAATAGCTGAAAGAGGAGAAAAGATATTAATATGAGTTTGCAGCCTGAAAAAGAGTGTCATTCTGAATATTTATTTGAATATAAGAAAGAAAGAAAGAAAGAAAGAAAGAAAGAAAGAAAGAAAGAAAGAAAGAAAGAAAGAAAGAAAGAAAGAAAGAAGAGAAAATGCTGAACATTTTAGGTTACGACGTGTCCTTGTAGCTTAAAAACTAGGCATGGCGACGAGTTAGAAAAAGGGTAAAAATGTATAATTAGCAGCTCAAAAGGTAGAGTGCGTTGCCATACATTTCAATGAGGAGCGCAGTTGCCGAACAAATCGTCATACAGCGAAAACTATAAGTCACACATCTTAGATACTTACATTGTACGAATCAGCACAGTTGTGTGAACATTTTGATATATAATATGTGTGTGAGCTGTCAAAACTGTAGGAGTGCCAGCAGTTTACAATATGTGTGAACAGCTGCCACCACTCTAAAAGCATAATGATACTGAACATTCCAAAAGCAGTTTCAAGCAGTTTCAATGGGAAAAAAAATTGTTTTGAAAGTTAAATTACTAAAAAACTATAAAAACTATAAAAAATCTGAATGGACCCCTGAAACAGCTAAACATCATGAACATTTTAAAGTTTGAATGAAGTTTCTAGCACAAAGTATGAAGAACTAGTTAAGGTTCAAAAAAGTGTGGAGAACTAGAATAATAAGAAAGAAAGAAAGAAAGAAATAGTGGGAATATCACATGTTGGGCTAGCTTCTACAAGCTAGCCCACCTAACAAGCAGGTGTGATGTCCCACACTCCATCCAGACCTGGTCACAGACGTTAGGGTTTCCACCATCAGCAAGATACTTCTCCACCACTCTCAGTTTGCCCTGCATCGCCTCCTTCATGAAGTCCGCTGTGTCCACTGGCCCCAGCTACAGTACACACACACACACGTGCGCACGCATGCACACACACACACACACACACACACACACACACACACACACACACACACACACACACACACACACACACACACACAATTAGTGAACTGAAAACCAAACCTCACAGCAGATTCAGACTAAATTGTCTGATATTGGATGGATTAAGTTACCATCAGCTGCTAGATCAGCTGTTTAAAAAGCTCTCTCACCACAGACACCTCCACAGGCACTCTGGATGAGAATCCCATTTTGATCTCCTTCCTCTGACAGAGTTCCTGAATGTCCACAGCTCTACCCAGGTCCATGATCTCCTGACGAAGATCGGAGGTCTTCCTCAGTCTCTCCTCTGCCTGAAGGACAACAATAACAACAGCAACAGCAGCAACAACAACACAACTACAACAACAACAACATGACCATAAGTCAGACGGCAGCAGATTCACAGGGAATGAAGAAGCATTTTGTGACATGGTGCGGTGCATATCTTATTTGGTTCTTAAGCCTTGAGACTCATGAGTCATGACTGCCATGACATGTAATCAAGGGAAGAGGAAAGATGCGACGTCTTCCACAACCAACTAGTACAGCGATCATTGGAGGGAAGGAGAGAGCAGACGTAGGTTATCTCTACCTGTTCGGCTTGGTTATCTACTATTGGTCAGTATCACCACAGGACATGCACAGGGGGGCCAGGGTAAAAAAAGGCAGGAGAGGGGCAGACAGGGAGAGTGGGAGATGGGAAGAAAGAGGAGAAAGGGGAAGTGATAATGCCTGCAGTCACATTCACAGCATTGTGCCCTCTATGCAAGTCTTTGTAAACTAGAATGTTCTCAATAAAGTTTTGAAAGTGTAGGTGGGTTGATTATATTCCTTATAACTCTCAACTTGTAAATTGAACAGATGAACAGAATTTATTATATTAACTAGATACTAATGAAGTACAGAAAGTGCAGATGGGCATTCCATAACACACTACAGTAACAACCAATCATTCTAAAGATTCAGTTTATACAACGGTTAGTTCTGGTTCTTGATTCTGATTGTCTGGAAGCCGTGTTAAAATACTTTGTAACACACACCTGGGACCGCATATCATTCCATTTTCAGTATTAACGCGCCTCCCATTTGATCCAATGCATTGTAGTTGTTGTTATTGCTTGGCAACCCTTTTGTTAGGGGAACTATTTTGCGCGGCGGAATTGAGGGAATGATGCTTCGTTTTGAATAAATGTTAATATTTTACATTGCTGTGTGTTTATTTTACACTAATAGCTGTAGTAACCATTGTATAAAAGCATGAGAAGCCGTGTGTTATAGGGATTTTATAACAGCTAGGGGGGTTTTAGGTACTCCACTTCGCGTCGTGCCTAACAACGCCCCCTAGCTGTTATAAAATCACTATAACACACGGCCTCTCATGGTTTATTGCTTAATTAACACATTTCGCTGATTCTCACATTCTCAGAACATTACCTGGATCTTATCAACAGTCTGATTAGTGGGTTCACCATTTTTCTCTTCCTCTTCCTCATTGGACGACAAGTCTGCCTTGATGCAACCCAGTTCCAAAGCGTGCGCTCTGCAAAGCTAACAATAATCATACACACAAGCAAAAACACAAAGAAACAAAAACAAATCAACAAGCAGAAGGAATGTAAAGAGAATATCCTAGAGGCATTGCACTTGAAATATGATTAAAGGAGTAGTAAAGGGAAAATGCATGTTTAGCCCTGTTTTAAGGTTACTTATGATCATATACAATGTTTCAGATCAAAACGTTGACAAAACTAGCCCTTTTGATAAAGTCTGATAATTGCTCTACCACCGTTTTGGTCATACAATGGATGTGGGTGGGCACCTTGAAAAATCTTTAAAAAACATGTTAAACTCGATTTCAAAGATAAGAAGCTCACTTAGTAGTAGTAGTCAATGATGACTTAAAACCGTGGACGCAATTTGTAGAGATCGTTGATACGGCTGTAACATTCAACCCGTTAACAACGGAGCTTATGTCTCGACGGATTTGTCTGAAAGTGATATTGCAGTGATTCTAAGCTTCACCATAGCTAAACACACAAGGTCAGTTTCTTACCTCAGCTTTCATTCTCTCCAGCTCTGTTCTCTTGCAGACCACATCGAGAGGCCACTGCACTTCCCCCTCCATCTCCACCGGTCACACACACACAAACACACACACACACACACACACACACACACACACACACACACACACACACACACACACACACACTGTAACTGACAAATGAAGAGGATAACTATTTCAGTCAGTCTTCCTATTGTATGCTCTGCAAAGTAAGAGGTTAGATCTAAACACTGACTGGATAAACTGTCTATGTGTCTGTCTGGTTGGGTGTGTGAATATTTGTCAGTCCTCTCTGATCCAATTGGTATTTTGTATATGTGTGTGTGTGTGTATGTGTATGCGTGTGTGTCTCACTCTCTGATCTAGCTGGTATTCTGTATGTGTGTGGGTGGGTGTCTTACTCTCTGATCCAGCTAGTATTGTGTGTGTGTGTGGGTGTCATGTGGGTGTGTCCTAAGCCCAGCTGGTTGGTAATATTCAGCTATTTTGTTGTGGTCCCAGTGGTCTTATACTTCTTGTTTCGAATGCTGGTCTCACGGAGGGGCATTGTGTAACCCCTGCAGACAGGTGTGTGTGTGTGTGTGTGTGTGTGTGTGAGAGAGAGAGAGAGAGAGAGAGAGAGAGGGAGAGAGAGAGAGAGAGAGAGAGAGAGAGAGAGAGAGAGAGAGAGTGTGTGTGTGCATGCGTACGTGTGCATATACGGGCCTGCACCACACGCCATGGTGACACAAGACCAAAACACACACAGACAACTCTACATTAGAACATTAGTTCAGCAGGCTCCTGGTTTGACTCACAAGCCTAAGTGCCTGGATCCAGCCTTTTTACAAGACTACAGCCCCCATAACCACTCTGCCTGGATCCAGCCTTTTTACAAGACTACAGCCCCCATAACCACTCTGCCTGGATCCAGCCTTTTTACAAGACTACAGCCCCCATAACCACTCAGCTTGGGAGATTTATGCTATTCATACTCTTTCATTTGACCCAAGTGAGGCCTCATAAATACCTACCTAATTCACACTGCTCCCAACAACGATCCGTTTCGGAGACCTTCCTTAAAGCTACAATGACGTAACTTTTGCATTACAGGCTTGCTACGAACTGTGAGGGATATTCAATCTGCCTGGGGAAATTCAGTGTTCTTCACACTTATGGTTTGTGGGTTTGGCCCGCGCACACTTCCTAATAAGGCCGTAGAAGCTCTGCCCACACTTCCTAATAAGGCCGTAGAAGCTCCGCCCACACTTCCTAATAAGGCCGGAGAAGCTCCGCCCACACTTCCTAATAAGGCCGTAGAAGCTCCGCCTACACTTCCTAATAAGGCCGTACCTAATAAGGCCGTAGAAGCTTTCACGCCAACACCTTGCACTAGGTGTGGCCATGCTTCAATGGGAGGAGGCACTAGATGTTTTGTTTTTTAACTTTTTTATTTTTTAGAATTCTGGTGTAGTACCTTGACACCAAATATAAGTATAATTGTTATAATTAGTTATAATTGCTGTAGCAGAACCATGAACCTGTCTACAAAAACATGGCATTCACAGAGGAGCTCATTCACTGATGCCTCTTAACTCCCTCCGCCCCAGTGACAGGTATGTGTGTATGTAGCTGAACAACGCCAAGTTCTATTTCGTGGAGCTCCGCCCCACAGGGCTAGCTCCTATTGGCTAGCGAAACCCAGCTAGCTACATTGACTGAAGAAAAAAACATACACGCACCTGTGTCCAACCAAGTCCGGTGCACCACTGTATAAGCGGGCTACGCCCGCACATCTGCTCCTTCGAAATTTTCAGCTCGCATTGATACTGAAAGAAGAGAAATCAAGATAAGAATGTCTACTCAGCGGACCCAAGCGGAGCTGGCGGCGTCCCTAGATGACCCCCTGCCGGCGCCGATTGATCCGCCGGATCGTTTCTGTGTCTGCGGCTCCCGCTACAGCGACGTGGGACACCACCTCTGCTTCCGCTGTCTGGGGCCACAGCACGCCGGAGCGGGTCTGGCTCCGTCCCCCGCCTGCGAGATCTGCGCCCTCCTGGACCCCATGGAGAGGATGCTCCGGGCGCATTTCTTCGCTCCGCCGCCGCTGGAGACTGAAGGTCTGGTCCAGCTGGTCGGCGAGGACATCGGCGCGCCCCCGCAACAACCGGCGGCCCCGATTACCTCCCTCGCGCCTACGGATGATGAGGAAGAGCTCTCCGAGGCAGACGAGGGTCTCTCTGCGTCAGAGAAGGCGCCTCCTTCCCGGGGCAGGGTTCCTTCGATCGCGACCTGCCCCGGCTGCTAGAGAGAGCCGCGCATCACCTCGGTATCTCCGTCCCGGAGGCTGCTGCGACTACGGGGCTCCCACTGTGGAGCTCCGTCTGCTACGGGCGTCCCTCTCAGCTCCTCGTCTCCTGCCGGCTATGCCTGACCTGGAGGCGTTCGTCGAGGCTGAATGGGAGCGGCCGTTGGCCATCAGAGGTCCGCTTCGCCAGTTCAGCAGAGCTACGAGGGTAACCGGCTGGACTGACGTAGCAGCTATCGGCTCTCCTCCTCTGGAACCCGACATTGCAGCGGTCCTGGTGCCTGGTTCCTCCGCCTGGGGCTCGGAAGCCTCTCATGCCGGACGTCAAGGACAAGACAACCCTGTCCTTGGCCGACAAAAGTTTTTCTCTGGCCGCGCAGGCCGTGGCTGCCTCCTCCATTGATATGCTGGCCATTTACATCGGCCAGCTAGTGTAGAGATGTGGTTTATATGAATATACTTAGTGTTATGTGTTTTTCCTGTTGTTGATTGGACATGTGTTTTTATGTGCTCCGCCCACGTTAACATGAGTGACAGTCAGCCAACCAGTGAAGTGACTGCCAGAGAAACGCCTGTGTACGTGCAGCAGAGAGAAAAGAGATAAGAAAGCGAGAGGACAACGGTGGTGTGGCGGGAAGAGAAAAGGATGCTGGTCGTTCAGGACGGACTGCGACTGACGACGTTTCCGTGGATCTTGACAAAAAGATCTGCGAGTAGTGGACAGTGAATGAATAAAAGTGCTAAGTTAGGCTCCAGTGGCCTTCGAGAAGAGGACGTTTAAAACCGAGACCGTCGATGTGTAAAGTGAATTAGCTAGCGTGCGCACAGCACTAGGTTAGCCAGTTGCAGTGTTGTGAGCTAGCTTTTTGTATTGTGACTAGTTTGCGTCGTGTCGGCACACTTTCTGGAGAGGGACGTCCTCAAGGATCCCTGCTACAGCTCTGCATCCCCTCACTACGGCTTGGCTCCTGCTGGGCAACCCCCGGATCAACATCGCAACCTGTCTTCTGGGACGCAGGTGAATTCTGTCCGTTAGCCCACTAGTGGGCACTTCTCCTCTGACTAGCCAGGCAGTGCACATTCTAGACGGAGACCGTTCTTGTGAACGCGGGACCATTCAGCAACGTTCGCATTGGAACTGAACTGTTCGGATCGTTTAGAATTCCAGTGACTTTTTCTGTATGCGTTTGTGTCATGGATGTATTAATATAACTGGATACAGCCACTCCATTCACTGGCCGCTATCAACAATGAAGCCCTATTGAACCGCGCCATCTTGGCAAATTTGTAGTCATTTGACTATTTCCGGTGACTTTTGACTTGCGCAGTTGTGCTTTTCTGGCCTTCCGGTGACTTTTGACTTGCGCAGTTGAGCTTCTCTGGCCGACGCGCGTCCACGAAAAAGTTCACATTTATCTGAAATGTAGACGCACGTTCCCGGCTCTCTCGGCTCTCCCCGCTTTGATTTAGCAATGAAAACCGGCTTGCATATTAACCTGTTTTTGTCAAATATATCAATTGGAGAAATTATTTTTTCATCCAGGCATCTTAGTTTTAACAGGTTAAATATAACTGAACATGTTTCGTTTGCTAGTAGATGGTATTCATTCCGTTCGCGATAACGTTATTGCAGCCAGGCTAAATTCCTCCAGGGAGCGAGTGACAGGCGAGTTGAAGAGCTTCACTCCCCGCCAGCAGGAGCATTGGCCGCGGCTACCGCATCTCGGATAACCCGCTGAGTTCGTGGCTGCTATTTCACACTCGCCCTTGATCAATCCCAATACCGATCCATGGTAATGAATCAATCGTTCAGATCAGATCGGCAGTGCTGCATGCATGTTACAACATCATTGTTACCTTTATTAACATAACCATAGCCTACATTTATCTCTCTAACATTAGGCTATCCATCTTACACCAGTCGGCCATTCGATAGCTGGAAGCGGTCAACGCCAACGTTGACTGAAAACACCCAAACTCAGTGTATCGTTTCATCTTCATGCTACACATCAACTCCTTTACATTGTATGTGAATAAATTCCTGTTATTCTAAAAATATCCCATTTCTGTCCATTCCTGGAAAAGGCTAATAATTGCTGTCAAATGATCACTCCAGTTTATCAACGTATCCCACTACCATTTCAACTATGCACAGGAGATTGTCTTATATATATATGTGTGTGTATGGAGCAATTGTTTTTAATGTCCGACTTTTGTCTGTGCTGTTCAGTAAATGTGCATCTGTCCTAATTTATTGTAGCCTATCTACTACACAACCTAGTTCAAATTTATGAATCTTCCGCGGCGTGATCATTTCCAAACCAAATTGCGGGGGGGGGGGGGGCATTAAAAGCATTACAAATTAGACATTAAAAGCATTAAAACGAAATGTGAAACAGCATGACAACATACATATTCCTTGATTATTTGTATGCTGTGTTGTCCCGTCTGAGTTTGTCCTGTTCGTGATTGGTCTCGTGTTCCCACTCGATAGGCTTGCACCTTGACGTTGGTGAGTGGGCTTTAAACCAAGACGGGCTGTATGTGTATGTGTGTATGTATGTGGTTTGTGTGTCATATTCTATTATTGAAATGTAATAACAGAAACAGTGTGCCTCCTCTTATCCTCACAGCTCAAGCCATTTTTAGGAGACCAGTTCACACCTCAACCAGACCTGCTGCTGTTTAGGACCTGCTTTAAGCCTTTTTTTGTGGTGTCCGTTTTCTGTGTTCTGTGTCAAGTAAGCCAACCCACCTTCAATGCAGTGTAGCCTCCACATTTGAATGGTTACAGCAGTCTTGTCGTCTACAAGCAACAGTCTCTGGCTTTGCATGGCAATTTATGTAGTATCATCCGAGTTCTACAAATGCTGTACTTTTTTGTACTGTAAGTAACCCCTCAATTATTCAATTTTACTGGGGAGCAGTGACCATAGCCTACTTGCCAACCCTCCTGACTTCCGCGGGAGATTCATAAATTTGAACTAGGTTGTGTAGTAGATAGATAGGCTACAATAAATTAGGACAGATGCACATTTACTGAACAGCACAGACAAAAGTCGGACATTAAAAACAATTGCTCCATACACACATATATATATATATATAATGTTTCACATTTCGTTTTAATGCTTTTAATGTCTAATTTGTAATGCTTTTAATGCCCCCCCCCCCCCCCCCCCTTAATTAAGCTATTAATACAAGCATACCGCTCAAAAAGGGCTTAATACATACAACAAACTGATCAGGCTAATCATTTTTTAATGAAAATGACCACAAGACAACCTCCTGTGCATAGTTGAAATGGTAGTGGGATACGGTGATAAACTGGAGTGATCATTTGACAGCAATTATTAGCCTTTTCCAGGAATGGACAGAAATGGGATATTTTTAGAATAACAGGAATTTATTCACATACAATGTAAAGGAGTTGATGTGTAGCATGAAGATGAAACGATACACTGAGTTTGGGTGTTTTCAGTCAACGTTGGCGTTCACCGCTTCCATTTATCGAATGGCCGACTGGTGTAAGATGGATAGCCTAACGTTAGAGAGATACATGTAGGCTATGGTTATGTTAATAAAGGTAACAATGATGTTGTAACATGCATGCAGCACTGCCGATCTGATCTGAACGATTGATTCATTGTTACCATGGATCGGTATTGGGATTGATCAAGGGCGAGTGTGAAATAGCAGCCAGGAACTCAGCGGGTTATCCGAGATGCGGTAGCCGCGGCCAAAGCTCCTGCTGGCGGGGAGTGAAGCTCTTCAACTCGCCGGTCACTGGCTCCCTGGAGGAATTTAGCCTGGCTGCAATAACGTTATCGCGAACGGAATGAATACCATCTACTAGCAAACAAAACATGTTCAATTATATTTAACCTGTTAAAACTAAGATGCCAGGATCAAAAAATAATTTCTCCAATTGATATATTTGACAAAAACAGGTTAATATGCAAGCCGGTTTTCATTGCTAAATCAAAGCGGGGAGAGCCGAGAGAGCCGGGAACGCGCGTCTACATTTCAGATAAATGTGAACTTTTTCGTGGACGCGCGTCGGCCAGAGAAACTCAACTGCGCAAGTCAAAAGTCACCGGAAATAGCCAAGTGACTACAAATCTAGCCAAGATGGCGCGGTTCAATAGGCCTTCACTTAAGATTTCGAATCCTGGGGGCTTGGTTTGTGTGCATCGCGGGACCATTCAGCAACGTTCGCATTGGAACTGAACTGTTCGGATTGTTTAGAGTTCCAGTGACTTTTTCTGTATGCGTGTGTGTGCATCGCGGGACTATTCAGCCGTGTTCGTACGGAAAGTGTGGGTTATTACTGAATTTCACTGAAGTGCTGTGTGTATGGGTATCTCTCTCATTGACTGTTGATGTCATTTTGAGTTAATGTCAGTGTTCTTTTGTATGGACCGGTCCTGATAGGGTTAAGAGGGTCATTTTCATAAACTTTAACATTAGTATTTTTTTGGTATTCTTGGTATTCTAATAAATAGTATTCATTTTATTACAAGCGGGGGAATTCTTTCTTTCTTTTTTATATGAGAGTGGGCATTAGAGGCCCGGGTCACTAAGTAATTGGTCTATAAGGCTCACTGGGTGTGGGGGTGTACTCTTATTATAGCCTGGTGGTTCAGTGTGGAAAGGAACAGTTGGGTCAGACTTAGGGTCAGCTTATGCTGCTCACACACCTCAGGTTAGACTGAGTTTAGCAGAAATTGTAGGGCTCAGCACAAATCATCCACACCCGAAGCGCAGTAGTGAAGAGACATTAAAGGCTGGGGATACAGAGACCTGGATCCCCAGTCACCCGGTGAGTCCTGCAGTCACACCCCACTACGCGGGCAAGGCCTGTCCGCTACACTAGCTACGGAGCAAACCCCCCCCTCTATGGATGAAGACAGGAGAGCGGAGATGGCCGAAGCCGCCGGAGCCGTTGCTCAGCTTGTGAGAATCTCCGCCTCCTGTCTGGGTGGAGTGATGGCCACGTCGGTGGTGCAGCAGCGCCACCTATGGCTCTCCCTGACTCGTCTGCGCGAGGAAAACAAGGGTGTCCTCCTCAACTCACCGGTCAGTAGGGAGGGGTTGTTTGGGGCGGCTGTGTCTAACATCCTGGAGCAGTGTCGCAGCCAGGAGCAGGACCGGCTCCTCCTCGCTCGCCACCTCGCTGCTCCGGGGGAGCGCATTGTGCCGGCACGTCCGCGTGCTCCGGTTGATGCTGCCGCGACTGGGAGCAAGCGCCGGCGAACACACAAGGCTAAACAACCTGCCACGGGGTCCCGCCCCGCTACGGCCCATGGACCGGCTCGCCCGGGCTCCTGGACTGCGCACGCGGCTCCTCCCCCGCGACCTCCCCCTGCCTACCCCGCCCAGGGTGCCGGGACCGGACCGGCGTCTTCAAGCGCGCCCACCGCTCCGCCTCCGGCTTGGGGTAGGAAGAGGCGCACCTATTGACGGTGCGTGGAGATGCGTGACTGTGTTGTGCCCACACCACGCTCTGTTAAGAGCGGCGGTGAGCAAGTTTCCCTGTTCAGGAATAAAGCAAACACGATGCAACGTTATCAAGCTGGTTGTAATGTGCAATCCGCATCTCCTCCTTTTTCAGCTACTGTAATGTTCTCGGCTAGAGTCGCTGGGTCTTCTGTGAAAGAGTCAGAATTTACCACGGCAGGTCTCGCCGCAGCTGGAAGACCGGCTCGAGCCGCGGAGTCTTTTCCTGCTAAAGCAGACGTGACTCACGCGGGGCTCGCCGGCTCAGCTGATGTGATGTATTCGGCTAGAGCCACCGGGTCTTCCGTGAAAAAGTCGGAATTGACCATGGCAGGTCTCGCCGCAGCTGAAAAACCGTCTCGAGCCGCGGAGTCTTTTCCTGCAAAGAGAGCAGACGTGACGTGCGCAGCTCTCGCCAGTTCAGCGAATGTAATATATTCGGCTAGAGCCGCCGGGTCCTCTGTGAGAAAGTCAGATTTGACCACGGCAGGTCTCGCCGCCCCTGTTCTAAACAGACCGTTTGGGTTTTTAACAGAGGGGATGTGTGCGCCCAGGCCAAGTGCTATGGCTGTACTGCCCTGTTCGGAGTTTTCTCGGGACCGACCGCTGGCGGGGTTTAGCGGCGAAAAAGATGCGCTAGACCCCCAGACGGCGTTCGTTCATTCGGGCCGAGCGTTCGAGCCTCTCCCTGTGTGTTCGACAGGTAGAGAGTTTTCACGCTCACCGGTCAGTGAGAATACTTCCATGTTTACTGCCTCGGCTAGCTATTTTCATGAGCAGCCGAGGCGTCGCTCCGTCAGTGTGTGTGATACCAACGCTCGGCCTTTAGCTAAAAGGAGCAGGCCTATGGTGTCTGATATCCACACTTCACCTCACAACGTGCACCAGTCGCATGGTTTTCGCCTAGCCGCTTTGTGTGATGTTGGCGCGAAATCACTGCCCGCCTCTCATGTCCCGTCTAGTCGGTCTGCGAAAGACGGCACCTTGACAGATCATGCAAATGAGAAGGCGGGGTTTCCCGCATTGCAACACTCCGCCGTTTTCTTTCAATGGGATGAGCAACGGCGGCTTGTTAGCAATGCGGACGGTGTCGACTCACTTCCTCTTTTTGTGAATGAAGTGCTGCTTGATCGGAATGCCATTCATCCTCGCTCTGTTCAGGGACATGGAACTCCCAATGGGGATTTTTCATCTCCCTTTCGAGGGTGGCCCACCTTGGGCCAGGACAGCAGAGTTTCTCAGCTGTCCGGTGGCGGTCAGGGCCAAATTGAACTATGGCAGGTTCCTCGATCTGTTCCCGCGATCTCCGGCACAACCTCTTTCCAACCGCTTCACAGTCTGGCAGGAGAGATGTCTCCTGGACAGCTGGTTGCAGCGTGTTCTACGGGAAGGGTATCTCATTCAGTTTTGTTGCCCCCCACCGCCCTTCACGGGCGTAGTGGAGACAGTGATACCGCGTCCCGCTCAGGCTGCCGCTCTGTCAGCAGAGATTGCAGAACTGATGGCGAAGGGAGTGGTAACTGTGGTCCCGTCAGACCAGAGGGACGAGGGATTTTATTCCCGCTACTTCCTCGTGCCAAAGAAGACGGGGGGCGTGAGGCCAATTTTGGACCTCCGCCTTTTTCAACAAAACGGTGGCGAATCTGAAGTTCCATATGCTTACGGTGCGACAAATGCTGGAGGCATTCCTTCCCGGCGATTTTTGCACCAGCATAGACCTCAAGGACGCTTACTTCCACATACCGATAGCTCATCGGCATCGGAAGTTTTTGCGTTTCGCCTACCTGGGTGTGGCGTACGAATATACCAGACTCCCGTTTGGATATGCGCTCGCCCCCAGAACCTTCTCCAATTGTGTGGAGGCGGCGTTGAGGCCACTACGCCGGCAGGGCATCAGGATCCTGGCGTACCTGGACGACCTGCTGGTACTGGCTCCGTCGCCTTTGTTGGCTCTGATGCATACCGCCACGGTGGTGAGGCATCTCACCGACCTGGGGTTTGCAGTCAACTGGGAGAAGAGCGCTCTGTGGCCGGCCCGTCAGATTGTTTACCTAGGTATCAATCTGGACACGAGCGCCATGAGAGCACGGCTATCCGATTCAAGGAGGGAAACACTGGAGAAGAGTCTCAGCGTTTGCCGTCCTTCTCGAAAGATCGCGGTTCTGTCGATCATGCTCCTTCTGGGTCTCATGGCAGCCGCCCATGTGGTAGTGTCACTGGGCCTACTTCACATGAGGTGCGTGCAGAGATGGTTCGCGCGGCTTCGTCTGGACCCTGTGAGGCACAGATGGCGCCTTGTGCGGATGCCGGGGTCGTTGTCAGCAGACCTCGACTATTGGAGGGACGGGCGCGTAATAGCGCACGGTGTTCCAATAGGCAGGGTGTCGGCTCACGTCGCTGTCTTCACAGACGCGTCTCTAAGCGGCTGGGGTGGTACATGTCTGTCCCAGGCCGTAGGTGGTTTGTGGGCCGTCGGAGAACGGCGCCACATCAACCTCCTGGAGTTGGAGACGGTGCTACTGGCATTGCGCCACTTTGTACACCTGGTACAGGGGCGCGATGTGCTGGTGCGGTCAGACAACCAGACCACAGTAGCTTACATCAACCGACAAGGGGGAGTCCGCTCGCCAGCGCTTCACCGTCTGGCGGTAACGCTGTGGCGATGGGCTCATGTCAATCTCCGGTCACTGACAGCGCGGCACATTGCCGGCCGTCTGAACGTCGGGGCGGACCTGATGTCTCGGGGCGGGCCTCACCCGGACGAGTGGAGCCTACATCCTCAGATAGTGGCTCAGCTCTGGACCTGGTTCGGCAGAGCAGAGGTGGATCTCTTTGCTTCGAGAGAGAACGCGAAGTGTCCCCTCTGGTTCTCTCTGAAACAGCAGGACCAGCCTCCGCTGGGTGTGGATGCGTTCGCGCATGCCCCCGGGCCGGGGGCGCTGCTGTATGCTTTCCCGCCGATGGGGCTGATTTTACCATTGTTGGCCAGGGTGCGGTCAGAGGGTGCATCGGTAATACTGATAGCGCCGGACCGCCACTGGGCGAGATGGTATGCAGAAGTGATGGCCATGACTACTGTAGAACCGTGGCACATCCCTCATTGGCCGAACGCTCTGTCCCAGGCGGAGGGCTCAATTTGCACACCTCCGGTCTTGGGACGGCCGCTGGTGGCCTGGCTCTTGAACGGCGGAGATTGTCTGATAGGGGACTCTCTCCGGCGGTGATCTGTACAATTACGAGCGCGCGCGCGGCTTCCACTGCCTTGGTTTACTCTGGCAAATGGGCTGCTTTTGCGCGTTGGTGTGAGGAAAGGGACTTTGCTCCTGAGTCATGCTCGGTCGAGGCGATTTTGGAATTCCTTCAGCACCTGATGGATCATGGTGGCGGTTTGGCAGCATCCACTATCAAGGTGTATGCGTGTGCTATTTCCGCATGCCATGAGGGGTTCGCCAAAACTACGGTTTTCGGGCATCCCCTGGTTAAACGCTTCCTAGCCGGCACGCGCCGTCTTCGCCCTGTGCGTAAGGCTGCGGCGCCGCCTTGGGATTTGCTCTTGATTCTGGATGCGCTATGTAAAGCGCCGTTCGAGCCAATGGAGCGGATATCTCTCAAGTGGCTATCGATTAAGACCGCGCTGCTCCTTGCTCTGACGTCGGGCAAACGGGTCAGTGATCTGAGGGCGTTGACAGTTTTTCTCATCACGGGTGATGGGAGCAAAGCTGTGTTGCGCACAGATCCATCTTTCGTTCCGAAGGTGGTCCGGGGCGCCTATAGAGCACAGGATTTGGAGCTGGGAGCCTTCTATCCTCCACCTAATGCGAGCGAGGAAGAGGCCCGCCTGCATTTGTTGTGTCCTGTGCGTGCGTTGAGGTGTTACGTCCAGCGCACAGCTGCGGTCCGCACTGCCCCCCAGTTGTTGGTTTGCTACGGCCCAGGGAAGGTGGGTTCTCCGTTGTCGAAACAGCGTCTCTCCCATTGGATCTGTGAGGGCATCGCCCAGTCTTACGTGACTGCGGGTCGTCCCCGTCTCCTTTTGTCCGTTATTACCTTTTATCCATGTCCTCTGTCTCTGTGGCGTCATCTGTGCTAAACACAGCCGCCGGTGCGAGCCAGCGTTAGACAGGATGTTTCATGTAGGTGTTCGGCTCGAGTCGCCGGGTCTTCTGTGAAAGAGTCAGAATGGACCACGGCAGGTGTCGCCGCTACTGGAGAACCGGTTCGAGCCGCAGGGTTTTTTCCTGCTAGGAAAGCAGACGTGACTCACGCAGGTCTCACCGGTTCAGCTAAGGTAGGAGCAGGCCCGTCTAGTGACGTTCCGCTCCTGTTTATGAGTGAGGCTGGGACGGGCTTGTTACGGAGTAACCGCTTTGGTCCAGCTCTCGCCCCACGTACCTCTCCTTGCCCTCGGCTGTGATAGACTGAGTGTGGCGGGGTGGGGCCAGTGCATGGGTCGGATCAACTGTTAGTATGGTCTCGCCTTGGAGCCCTGGCTTGTGTCCTGACTGGTTTTTCCCTTACTGGGGCCAGCAAGAGTGTATGGTGCGGTCGTGTAGCTCCGCTTATGCCAATAGGAGCTAGCCCTGTGGGGCGCAGCTCCACGAAATAGAACGATGGTTACGTATTGTAACCCTAGTTCTATGAGTGGAGCGGAGCCCCACAGGGAACAGACTTGCTGACCCCGCAGTCTGCTCGCTGAAAATTTCGGTTAGGAGCAGATGTGCGGGCGTAGCCCGCTTATACAGTGGTGCACCGGACTTGGTTGGACACAGGTGCGTGTATGTTTTTTTCTTCAGTCAATGTAGGTAGCTGGGTTTCGCTAGCCAATAGGAGCTAGCCCTGTGGGGCTCCGCTCCACTCATAGAACTAGGGTTACAATACGTAACCATCGCTTTCAGCTGCATAGAGCGCACCAAAGATAGAGTTTAGAGCTGGCTAGGCTACTGATGTTTTACACCTATTTTAGCAACGAGTGTTGTGCAGACTGCAGATTAACTAGCCAAGTTAAGATAGCTAGCTAATGTTAGCTAGTGCTAACGTTCGCTGTCCCTGCGGTTTTGCCAAAAACTGACCATCCTCATTGTCAGAACAGCTTTTTACAGTCTGCGCTCTAGCCCAAAAAGTTAAAACATTTTTCAACTCATGGCGCTATAGCGCTAAAAAGCGCTTTGAACACAGCTCATCTCTATAGCACCCTAGACCTCATTACCAATTGTAAACAACGAGAAAACAGTGCCAGCTCTAAAATACAACTTGCCGACGCACCCTAAATGTTTTCAGTGTTGTTCGTCTGTTAGCAGGATTATGCAAAAACTAGCCTACTAGACCGATTTTCACGAAACTCGGTGAAAGGGTGTAACGTTAGCATCGTCCAACTTAGACTCTTTTAAATTTTGGAGCGGATCTGAATCACGAGGCAGGTCCATGAACCGCCCAAACAAGACCGGCCATTCACCTCCATTCATTTTTTAGACCAGGTTTATGCTAGTTAACTACCAGACTGATTTTCAGGGTGTAGTATGGGTCAACTACTGTGGCACACACTGACACATATATGGCTGTATATACTGTACATATGTGAATAGAACAGGAAGCTTATTAGCCATGTGTAACAACTAGGGGTACAGGTACATTGTGATTCTTGTAATCGCAGTATCTTATTAGTGTTAATCAGTTCCTCATTCCAGTTCTGTGGTGTTTCCCATGCCAGTAAATCCCCTTTGAATGAATAAATGAATTTATTGATGGATTAAGACACAACAAGAATCCAAAGGATAACATGAGAAAGTGTAAACACTCATTTCGGTCATGGTCCTGGAGCTGTTAAGACACATCAACACGTACATTACACTGACACAACACATCAATTTAAAAAGTAGAAAACTAAACTTGACCCTAACTAAACAGAATAGATGTTGGTGAGTGTTTTCATTGAGTGTTGGCTACAGTACATGTGTGAGAGGACAGGATGTGCTAGAGAACCGCGTCGATTGGCAGTCTAGTCTATAAGAAAGGTCACACTGTGGGGGAGAGCATCTTACACACACACGCACGCACGCACGCACACACACACACACACACACACACACACACACACACACACACACACACACACACACACGTCCAGAGGCAAGAGAGATATATATCACAGGTTAAAGGGACAGGAAACTCAAAATAGACAATTTTAAAAAATGTGTGTGTGTGTGTGTAGACTAAGAGAACATGTATGCCTATACGTGCTGAGCGACCACACATTAAAATGGACACACTCATCTTCATGCAAAAAGGCTTGATCATTTTATGTATTAAACGTCTGCAGCATAGAGTAATCTGTCTCTCAGTTCCAAATCAAGAGAATACATACACACAATCGCACACACACACGACCGTCCCCCAGTGTGAGTTGATGTAAATAATTAACAGGTGTAACAGAGAGGGAGGAGACAAGGTTCACTGGAGCGCTGCAGGATCAGCCCAAGTGTGTAACAGATCTGAAATCAGCCAACCCTCCCTCTGTCAGAGTGGGACACTGACTATCAACCTGTCAAACTGACCAGAGGTCAGCAACCGGGAGCGTCTGTAACTGACCCTGATAACAAAGGAGTTCTGCGGCCATTTTGTGAGATTAGAGAACAGCACCGTAGAGTGAACAGAGAACTGCCATCAGCTGACAACACTCCCAACACGCTGAACATTTCAGGTACATCTCTTACTGTACATTACTCTGCTGTTCAGAACATAATGTAATGTAATGATGAATATAGTGATTCGAAGTTGAAGTTAGTGTTGTGATCGAACTGAATATAACAAAAGCCTTTCTAACTTTTCAACTAACTTTAACCATGTTTGTCCTACAAGGAAATCATTTGCATACTATAGTGTGTCATACAGTGAGTGTGTAGAGATAGGTTGATCCAGTCACTTTTAGAGTGAGCTTGTCAGTCTGATATTATTAGACAGTTTATTACAGATGTTTTATTAATGGTATATTCTATGTTAGTGCCTCAAGTGACTACCTACATAATTTTCTCATTTCCTCATACTTCCATGTATTAGGAAAGTTGGGAACAACGTTTGAGGATGCTGACGGCCGTATCCTGGTCGGAGAGGAGACAGTGAAGACAGGAAGTCAGCCCCAGCAGGTCGCCATGGTGACGCTGAGCCGCCTGAGTGTGGAGGACCCAGCGGACCGGTGTCCACTGCTGGCCCAGGCTGAGTCCACCGAGACCATGCTCGTCAACACACACCCCCGCAAACCAGACACCAGGGAGCACCTCCTCAGCAGGTGTGTGTGTGTGTGTGTGTGTGTGTGAAAGTGCGTGTGTGTATGTGCGTGTGTTGTTAACATGTCAGTGTTTTCTCCAGGACTGTTAACTTGGCCTTGAGTCTGGTGCTGCTGGTTGGATTTTACTCAGCCATCCTCATCCCAAACCTTCTACCCTCAAATCAGCTGCCTGATACTGAGGACAACCAAGGAGATCTGGTACTCAACTACCACACCCACATTTACCTGTATTCCGTTATGCCATACCTTTCGCAGGTATCTGCTAAAAGGAACAGGTCTTACTATATCGCTTTTTGTGCCTGTCTGTCTGTCTCTCCTCATTTCTCTCTCTCTCTCTCTCTCTCTCTCTCTCTCTCTCTCTCCATCCAATCGCAGGTCTTGCTGAACCGCTCTGCCTCCCTACTGTCTGGTCCCTGTCAGCCGGGATGGTGTCTGGCCCACCTCCGCTCCCTGGCCTGCTCCCCGTTCCTCCAGGACATCCCCGGCTTCCTACAGCAGGCCGACAGGCCCACGCCCTGGGTCCTGCCCCCTCCACTGGGGCTGCGCGGCAGCGAGGACCGCCTGGCCCGGGCCCTGGCCTCCCTACCCCGGCCCGGCACGCCCGTAGCCCTGGAGGGAGGCTGCAAGCGCTGCGTGGTGGTGGGCAGCGGCGGGGTGCTCCACGGCAGCCATCTTGGATCCCACATCGACCGGTATGACGTCATCATCAGGTGAGGGCGAGGCGGCGGTGTGTCTGATGCGCAGTAGCGGCCTGCGACTTGTTCCTTACGGCCGCCACTCCTCCTCTTCCTTCAGGATGAACAACGCCCCAGTGTCGGGGTTTGAGAGGGACGCGGGCTCCAGGACCACCATCCGTCTGATGTACCCAGAGGGAGCCCCCCATTTCCCCAGGGAGTACCAGCACACCTCCCTGGTCGCCCTGGTGGTCTTCAAGAGTCTGGACCTGGACTGGCTGACCTCCATCATCACCAAACAACCCCTGGTGGGTACCATGACACACAAACATAATGGCTGTATTTGTATGGATTTATTCAAAGCCCATCCCAAATGGCAACATTCATACTGTAAGGGATCCATTTTGCTACGGAAATTAATATTTTTACTGCCCAGTAACGGCGCTGGCGTAAAACTGCCAACATAGAACCATTACATCCACGATTCAGCATCCTGGGTCTGGTTCTGATTCTGCAGAGCTTTTGGTCCAAGCTGTGGTTCTGGAGGGAAGTGGTGGAGGACATCCCCCTGAGCCCGGAGAACTTCCAGATCCTCAACCCAGAGATCATGCACAAGACGGGCCTGGCGCTGCAGACCTACGCCCAGCCGCAGCAGAAGGTCAGAGGTCAAACACCTCCGCTCACACCAGTCATTTTCTTTGGACCAACTGATATAACTGTTCCCCTGGTTCATAGTAACTGTCTCTCTTCTCTCTCTCTTCTCCTGTCTATATATCTTTATCTTCATCTCTATCTCCTTCTATCCCCTCCCCACCTCCAGATGGTCCCTACGTTGGGCGCCACGGCGGTGGTGCTGGCGCTGCAGCTGTGTGACCAGGTGAGCCTGGCAGGCTTCGGCTACGACCTGCTGCATCCGGGCGCCCGGCTACACTACTACGAGTCTCTACACATGGACGCCATTAAAGCCCAGGTCAGAACACGCACGCCCACACACACACATGCGCGTACATACATGTGTAAGGAGATTCACGTAGATGTACAGTAGATGCAAATGTACACAGATGCAAACAGCTAGGGTAAAAAATAAAAATAATTACGTTTTGTTGGGGCATTGAGGTACTTTGCTTTTAATGGAGGGATGTTTAACGGTTTTGTCGGCATGTTGTTCAAGTTGTGTGTTACTGCGGTGTGTAACTGTCAGGTGGTTCATGACGTTGGTGCAGAGAAGCTCTTCCTGAGGGACCTGGTGGCTTCAGGAGCGGTGGCTGACCTCACGGGGGCGCTGTGAGTCAGCGCAGCACGGAAGAAAGTAACTACCAACAACAGACTCAAAACATCTTCTGCATCTCCCATCGCTCTCCGTCAGCACATTCTAGACGGACGCTCTAGAAGACATTCTGGAAGAGTCTCGTGTTCGAAACTGCTCACTCATTCACGCATGGGTATATCCTCTGTCTGTTCACTAGAAATTAGTGTAAATTGTGGGAATTTTCTAGTGAACTATATAGTGAGTCAAATTAACCATTGAAAATAGCGAACACTATATATATATATAGTACTGTATAGTAGGCTACACTTTTTCTGTAATAGATAACGGTTTTGAACACAGCTAGGGGTGAAGGCATGAGATTCTAGAAGACATTCTGGAGGAGTCTTCAGCATCAGCTACATGAAATCACATTACTGTGTCTACGTTGTTTAGAATTACTTAAATTGACAACAAAAAAATACATTTTTAGTTTGTAATATTGTTAAGATTTTGTTTACCTACTGTATAGTTGTGTTTTATGAAGAGAACCAAAGAAAGGCTGTGGACTGTTTTAATCTCCATTGAATATTGTCACTTCATTGTCTCCAACAATGTTTTTCACTTCATAAACCAAACTACAGTACAAAGTTCTACTGTATAATTCACTGAAATTATAAAATTAATACTGAGACAGAGATTGAACTAAATTGTGTCATATCAAACCGTACACAGGAATCAGTATACAATAACATAATAGGGGAAATATAGGTATAGAAAAAAGCATAGATAGAATCTTCAAAGGTGTTCACCTCATTCTAGTGTGTTTTATCAGAAAGCAGTAGTTGAACTTTGAGCTATGTGATGTACCCTTGAGACAGTGTGTTAACTGTAGGGAAATTACTAGTACCACCAAATCACACACACACACACACACACACACACACACAGGATAAACGTACAGAGATATAGGGATATGTATTGAAGCCTTGTAGTTGCTCAGGAGAGAAAACATTATTAACAATATATTACTACAGAAATATAGGAGTGTCTCCAGGAAAGTGCTAGTCAAACTTTATCATCAGTGCTTCAGCTAAATACATTTTAGGCAATTCACTGTATTGTCACTGTACTGTACATTCTCATGGAGAGTGTGTGCGCATTCATACATGTGTTTGCATGTCTGTGTGTGTGTGTGTGTGTCTCTCTCTCTCTCCCCCTACAGCAGGGGTATGCGAGAGGGCTCCCAGAGCTTGCGTGCCAGCTGGCTGCAGTGCTGCAGGATGTAGTCTGTGGGGATGACCCCCAGGTGGACGGTCAGCAGCTCGTAGCACTTCACCACCTCCCCCTGGTGACTCTTACTGTAGAAGCGCAGCAGCTTCCTGTCAGAGGGGGAAACAGATGCTGAAACATCAGACCTATGGCTAGCTAGAGGGGGCCCTCCTGTGTGTGTGTGTCTGAGTCTGGGTGGAAATATCCTCTCAATCTCACCTGTAGTAGTCCCAGGCCAGCATTCCGATGGGGGCGGAGTCATCAGGCAAGATGGGCAGGTCCACCACCTCCAGCTTGTAGCCCTGATTGGTCAGGAAGAAGAAGGGGAGAGCCAATCAAACGGCATAACGAAACACCATAACAATCCTATGGGACTAAGGGGAAGGGATCCTTGTACAACATAGAACCGAGACTAACTATCACAGAGCACCCTACGGTCCTGTCAGTGATAGTTCAGAGTGGATGTAGAGTGGATGGAGCAACGTACAGATTCGTTCTCAAACCAGAGGAAGAAGCAGAAGTAGTAGTCTCCGTCCCTCAGCGTGACCGTGGAGTAGCCCTTCTGGACATAACGACGCATGGTGCTGACCAGACTCCACACCTACACACACACACACACACACACACCACACACACACACACACACACACACACACACACAGAGGGAGGGATAGATGGATGGAAAGATGAATAGGCAACCCTGTCGATGACCCTATCATCACGTTTTGCATAGTAAACCACAGCTTAGACAATGGCTGTTCTTCCAAACCAAGACAGACATCGTTTACATTCTAAATCATTTAAAATATCAAACTACGAGCCAACACTCCGACACCCCCTCTGAACACACAGATACAGTACAGTGCGACTGACCTTGCCCTTGATGAAGAGTGCCAGCGGTCCCTTGCCCAATTCTGAGGTGGTGCGGTCCGTGATGTTGAGTGACGGGGCAATCATCTGACCGGCAGAGCGGTCAACGTAGATAAAATGGACCAGGCCGGGAAACTCATCCAGATATGTGAGACCAGCGCGGTTAAAGACCAAACAATCTAATATACTGACACAGCTTAACCTTAACCCAATCCACATCAGTCTGGTATACTGACCCAGCATAACACTAAACTTAACCCTGACCCACAACAGTCTGGTATACTGACAGAGCAACTGTAACCACTAACCCTAACTATAACATTAACCAAAATCAACAGAGTGATGTTCGATGGTTTGTTGACCTAATAGGGGTCCTTCAGAATAAGTCATAGACAAAACCTACATGTAAATAATTTAAATAAAGAGACAGGGACAGAGACAAAGATAGAGACAGGGACAGAGATAGAGAAAGAGATGGAGACAGGGACAGAGAGAGATAGAGATGGAGACAGGGACAGAGATGGAGACAGGGACAGAGATGGAGAAAGGGACAGAGATGGAGACAGGGACAGAGATAGAGACAGAGATGGAGACAGGGACAGAGATGGAGGCAGGGACAGAGATAGAGACAGGGACAGAGATGGAGACAGGGACAGAGATGGAGGCAGGGACAGAGATAGAGACAGAGATGGAGACAGGGACAGAGATGAAGACAGAGATGGAGAGACAGGGACGAGATGGAGACATAGATAGAGATGGAGACAGGGACAGAGATGGAGACAGGGACAGAGATAGAGATGGAGAGACAGGGACAGAGATGGAGACAGAGATAGAGACAGGGACAGAGATAGAGACAGAGATGGAGAGACAGGGACAGAGATAGAGACAGAGATGGAGAGACAGGGGCAGAGATAGCGTTGATAAGTGTGCTGACTCCCTGCCGCCTGCACCTCCAGCAGGGCACCACAGGGGGTGGAGCAACTTGGCTAACAGGATATGACACCATTGTGATGTTCCTCTTGCTCTTCACCAACAGGAAGTCCTTCCAGTCCATCAGCTTCTCCCTGGCGGATGAGAGAGAGAGAGAGAGAGAGAGAGAGAGGAGAGCGAGACATACATTGAGAGGGGAGAGATGAGAGAGAGAACGAGCGAGAGTGAGATGAGTATGACCCGTGTGGACAGGCATGCAGATATTTCAGGCCACACTTTCTATGCAGAGGTGTGTGTGTGTGTGCGCGCGCGTGATGAGAGGAAGTGTCGGTGCTCCCTACATACTGGACCATGGTGAGGGCTCTCTCCTGCAGTCTTGGGGACAGGCGCTGGCCACCCCCCCACCCCCCTCCTCCTCCTGAATGGTGTGAGATGAAGCACTGTCTGTAGACACTACACAGCTGGGTCTTCATACTGCGACACCAGGGCACCAAACTGGCACACACACACACACACACATGGACATACACACACACAGTACATAAACAGAAACGCTCAAGAGGATGAGATCACACTTTGGACAGAAATACGCTTTGCATCTCGAAGACAATGGCGAGGGGAAAGTGCTAACAAAGCTACTTGCTTTGAGAGAGAAAATCGCATTGTAAGTGAAGTCATGAGAATAATATCATATAATCTGTGTAACTGCTCCCCTGTCCAGCAGAGGGCAGTGAGAGACTCACTCCCTGTTGAAGCCAGGGCCTCCTCTGGTGAAGGCTCTGTTCTTGAACTCCGTCCACACATTCTGCAGCTGGGCAGTCTGGGGAATGGAACCAGAGACCATGACAGGCCGTTTATAGAGACTTGATGCAGCATGATCACCTTACCCTTTCCATCATGATAAAACAGTAAAACAGTCATGTTTTTATGCAACAAGTTGGGACATTTCCTGTTCCATGGGCATGGCTAAATAGAAAAACATTGGACCCTGATGACTCACAGACACAGACAGACTCACACACACAGACCCCAACCTGTATGTCAGCTGAGCCCAGGGCTTTGATGAACTTGTCGAGTTTGCTGCGGAGTTCGTGGATGGCAGGTTGCCCCCTAGTGGCCGCTGAGCCTTCCTGACCCTCGCTCAGGCGCTTTTCCAGCTTGGCAAATGCCTCCAGGAAGTTGTAGACAGACATGGCCACCATGCTGTTAGGGATCTGAGAGACATTTTGGTTGGTACAGTATGATTCAATGAGAGGAGATGTGAGATTCTTTACTTTTCTTGAGGTTGAGAGTGTTGATAAGTCTGGAGGAGTATTTTGTACGTATGTGTGTGTTTATTATGCGAGTAGTACATGCATGCCTGTGTGTGGGTGTGCATGTGTGTGGTCTGTGTGTGTTGTCTGGCGTGTGTGTGTTTGTGAGCATGCATGTGTGTGGTCTGTGTGTGTGGTCTGGCATGTGTGTGTTGGGGGCGGGGGGGGGGGGGGGGGGGGGCGTGGTATTGTACAGTTATTGCCAAACTACAGAAAATATTGTGGTAAGCCTTGTCCTTATCGGAGGAAGTGTCGTGGTCTGGCGTGTGTGCGTTGCACCTTAGTGAGCAGCACCAGCGTAATCCCAGGCCACAGTGGGAGGCAGTACATGGAGTGAGGTATCATGGGATAGAAGCCCTCCTTGAGGGTGACCTCCAGGAAGACTCTGCAGGGGGTTGCGGGGTCAGAAGGAGGGGGAGGGGCCTCCAGGGTGTGTAGGCTGTCCTCGGCCATCTGGAGAAGAATTATTGGTTATGACGTTACATTACAGAGAAGAGAACACTGCACCTGGTGATTTTGAAGACATCTCCATCCATGAATGGACAACAAATGTGAACAAGTATTCAGTTCACTGGAACTCACCTGTATGTCTGGATCCACAAACTCAAACACAGGAGTACCACATTCCTCATGTCTGCCTGGATACAGAGAGAGAGATATAGAGAGACAAGGAAAAAGAGAGGATTGAGAAAAATAGAGAGATGCAAAGAGAGAGAGATAGAGAGAGAGAGAGAGACAGAGAGAGAGAGAGAGAGAGAGAGAGAGAGAGACACACACACACAGATAAAGTCAAAACTCCACCCACCTGAGCTAGCAGAGTCTGTGTATGTGGGAGAAGCCTCTGGAGTGTAGAAGATCTCAGGAGCTGAAGTGCTCTCCACATCCTACAAACACACACACACACACACACACACACACACACATCAGGGAAACAATCACTAAGGCCTACAGGTGGTCCATCTCTACAGTACATATAGAAGGTCAAGACGTTAGAAGTGCTACCTCAGGAGTGGTATCCTCCAGGTCGATGTTGCTAGGATACATGTTCTGCACCATGACGATAAGAGCCAGAAGGTCGGAAGAAGTGAGGGTGCTAGCATTACGACTAGAGAACGGCAGGCAGGGATGAGAAAGAACAATCTAATTGTTATTCTACCAGAGGTAGATAACTTGTTACAAGGCTAGTTGTAATAGCAATATACATAATACTAATAGCACCTGGAGTATCGTTTCCTAGTTACCTGGAGTAGAATGCTAGTAGCTTGGTGCGCTAGTTACCTGGAGTAGAATGCTAGTAGCTTGGTGTGCACCAGTATGAATGCATGTAACACCTCCTCCCCTGCCCTCTCAACACTGGTGTTGATCTGCTGGACCAGACGGCGCTCCAGGAACTCTATACACTGCTCACACAGCGTTGGGTGGATCAGCCTCTCGACTGCCTGAAGGGGGAGTGAACCAGAGAGGCGGAGTGGGGAGGGGAGGGGGAGAGAGGAGAGGGTGGAGCGACGGAGAGAACCAGGGAGAGGGAGAAAAGATGAGAAGGGACAGGGAGTGAAAGACTCGTGGAGTTGGGCCGGAACTAAATACAAATAATGAGTGGCTTGTCGGGACAGGGACTGGGGCACCCTGACCTAGTGTGTGTTTACAGTATGTGTTTACAGTCAAATTGAGTTAATTTAGGTTTTTGGTCACTGATAAATGCAAAAAAGTACTCTAATGTCAAAGTAATGAATTTACATATTATATATTTATATTAATAAAAATAAAAACCAGAACATAATTGATTGCATAAGTATTCACAGTGTGAATGAAATTTCAGTCTCACTAATGTTACCCACACCATTTGTTCTTTTCTTTGTTTTCTTCCCTGACTGTTGTTCTAACTTTGTAGTTCGTTCCCCTAGAATCAGTCTGTTAAAACTACAAATTGTTTCTGTGTGACATCATTTCCCTGTCCTCTTCATCCTGAAAATGTATGTCACTTCCTTTCTCACGTTATAAGGTATCACTTTCGATCCCCAGTCCCTCACTCTTGCCTGGATTCACTTCCTGTGCCGAGTCCGTTTTGCAAATCGTAACATAGAATAAAACTATTGTCTTTGTTTGAAACCAGCTTGACCGACCACTCAGCGTCTTCTTGTAATCTAAACTAAACCAAGTAAGATTTTCATTCATAACAGCCACCAAAATGGTATGCTGCTTCTCCAACAATAGACCATGGACAAGGACATTAAAGCCCTACTCAACAGAAAAAAGAGCGCCTTTATAGCAGGGAGGAGGCCAGGGCAGTCCAGAAGGAACTGAAGAGGGAAGTGAGGAAGGCCAAAAAAAGATACAGAGAGAGGGTGGAGGGTAAACTTGAACTGAACAGGGTGGCGGTGCCATGTGAAGACGTGTTTCTACCGAGCTCCTCACTGGAATTGCTTTTTAATACGGAAGCAGCTAATTAATGTTATTATTTTTCGAACCACTCATTAACAAATTAGAGACTTTACATTACTAGCCAAATATTTCGATTTCTGATGGAGAATGTCTGGGAAAAAACAGAAAAAAACGGAGAAGCCTGCTAGCAACAAGGCGAGCCAAGTGGCTAGCTCCGAGGCTAACTCGAACGCGCCCGTGCAGCCCAGTGACAGGTCGGACGCGGGGCAGGATGCCATCCTTCAAGCGATAGCTGAGCTAAAGACTGAACTGATCACTAAAGCGGAGACACAAACGGCTGAAATTCGGAGTCAGGTAGACCAGCTCAGAGCAGAACTTAAGCTGGCTAACGACAACACGGCCGCCAAACACGAGGCTCTGGATAAACAGGTGGTCGCCCTCGAGACGGCAGCGAGCAGCCATTCAGATTCGATCACCGCTCTGCAACAGGCCATGGCTAACGTGCAGAAAGACCTCGCTATACAGAAGGCACGAAACGAAGACTTGGCGGCACGGTCACGCCGCTGTAATCTACGCATTACTGGGATAAAGGAAGGGAGAAAGAACGGGAAGAGTCCGACAGATTTCGTGTCCCATTGCCTGAAGGTCACACTCAACCTCGACAAGCTCCCTCTTCTCGACCGGGCACACCGAACGTTGCGGTTGAGGCCAGGCGACAATGAACCACTGAGAGCCTTCGTCATCAGATGTCACTATTTCCAGGAGAAGGAGGCAATACTAAAGAAAGCAAGACAAATGAAGGAACTGACCACTGGGGATGGTGATATGATCCGGGTTCAACAGGATTTCACTCAAGCAGTAGCCAAGAAGCGGTCCGAATTCAACGAGGTGCGGGGCTTGCTGCGGACCTGCGAGGGGATACGCTTTGGCCTGTGGTATCCAGCGGAGCTCAGGATAACGGCGTCGGACGGCCAGCGTAACAGCTTCACGGATGCCAAACGGGCCAAGGACTTAATTCTGAAGAACCTGAGGCGCAAAGAGTGAGAATAATATGAGTCCGGTTCCGGTAACGTGTTGCTTTATTCTACGGCGAAAGCCGGCTGCGCTAGAGCGCTATGCCATTCTCAGGTCGTGGACTTAAGACTGGTAGGCCTACTGTGTTTTGCTCTCCCAACGGCCTGCTAACAGGAAGATAACTAAGTAGGTCTAACGTTACTTTATATGATTCGTTTCTGTTTCGGCTCGTCAGGGCTCTTTCACCACGAGTTGGTATGTTTTGAGTGGGTGGCTGGCTGGATTTATAGCCTACTTCCCTACTGTCATAGACCAGCAAGGTTAGCCTACATGTAATGGCTTTACTGTGCCCAGATGGGCATCGGTTTTTGTTTTGCACAAGTTTGATTTTGAATTCTGAATGAGTGAGTTAGATTTTGTATCACAGTTTGTGAGTTTAGCTGCATCATATCAGATGTTCATACAGTTCTGGTGAGGCGCGGTCTCGCGAGGTAAGCCAGTTTCGTAGCTTATGTCTAGGTTATGCGATAGTTTGCGAGGGGGGTATGCAGTCTCAGTTGGGGAGGGACCAGCATTGGGGTTTTGTGAGTGTTACATATTACATGTCGTTTTGTTTTTTGGTTATTTCTTGTCATCCACCTACAGCTCAAGAATGTTCATACAGAGAATTGTCATACTTCAGATGTTTTTTTAGTACTAGGGATGTCACATACACGAACCACGTTGTTTATAGTCAGGCTACAATAGTTTTGATAAGGGATTATGACGGATCCTAATACCAATAGGCCTAGAACAAACCGGGCAGACACTGTACTCATTAATTGGAACACTAGGGGGCTCAATCACCCTGTAAAACGGAGTAAGGTATTTTCACATTTATCAAAGTTAAGGACAGATATAGCATTTTTGACTGAAACTCATTTGCTTAACAAGGACCATACCAGACTTAAGAGGGGGGGCTTTTCAGAGATTTTTCATTCTACATTTAATGCTAAGTGTGGAGGTGCGGCCATTCTTATCCACAGGAATGTACAATTTTTACAATCTAAGGTTGTCTCAGACAGGGACGGTCGTTTTGTCATAGTGCAGGGTCATCTTTATACTTTACCAGTGGTGCTTGCATGCATCTACGCTCCCAATTGGGATAACGCAAAATTGTTTAGAGACTTTTTCTCTCTCCTACCAGAAGTGAATAGCCATGCACTGATTGTGGGCGGGGACCTGAATTGTGTTCTTGACCCAGCGCTGGATCGCTCCAGGGCCACACCGGGGATGCTAAGTAAATCAGCAGAGACAATTAATTCCTTTCTACAGGCTTATGGGGTGATTGATGTCTGGAGACATAAGAATCCAGGGTCTAGGCAGTATTCATTTTTTTCACCAGTACATCAAGCATACTCTAGATTAGACTACTTTTTGTTAGACAAGAGACTTCTCCCCTTGCTGAGATCTGTAGAATACGAGGGCTTAGGTATCTCTGATCATAGTCCGGTGAGGATGTCACTTTGCTTTCCAGGTAATGAGTATGCACGGCGCACATGGCGACTTAACCCAGATCTTTTAGCTGATGATGATTTTGTTAGCTTCTTATCGACTCAGATTGACTTTTTTCTAGAAATGAATCAGCTGCCAGACACAACCTACTGCAACCTATGGGAAACATTGAAAGCATATTTGCGCGGTCAGATAATATCTTATAATGCCAGTCTAAATAAAAGACGGTCAGCACGCCTTAATGAGCTGATCTCTCTGATTAAGGATCTGGACCACAGACACTCAGTGGCTCCCTCGGCTGACCTCTACAGGGAAAGAATAGCATTGCAGACAGAATTGGATACTCTTTCATCCGGGCGGCAGAGGAGCTTCACCTTAAATCTCGCCAGGAGTTCTATGAGCATGGGGAACGGGCCAGTAAACTGTTATGCCACCAGCTGAGGCAATCCTTGGAGGCTGGGTTTATAGCGGAGATTGACACCCCGGATGGAATTACGACAGATCAAAAATGTATAAATGACCAATTTAAGAAGTTTTATGAAGACCTTTACACTACAGAACACTGCGATAGCATGAGCATGGTAACGTTTTTCGATGGTCTTGAGATGCCGAGCGTGGCCCCCAATGATAGGACAGAACTTGACAATACCATTTCAGCAGTTGAAATAGATCAGGCAATTAGGAAGATGAAGTGTAAAGCTCCTGGGCCGGATGGCTTCCCGATTGAGTTCTTGATTTGCAAAAAAATTAGTCCCTCTCTTAAAGGGGGTTTACTGTGAGGCACTGGAACTCAAATCTCTCCCCCCTACTATGACCCAAGCCACAATTTCAGTCCTTCTCAAAAAAGGAAAAGACCCTCAGAAATGTGAATCGTATCGGCCTGTGAGCCTGCTCTGTTGTGACTTTAAGATTTTGACGAAGGTTCTGGCCGGCAGACTGGAGTCAGTCATGCCTAGAGTAATACACCCGGACCAGACCGGTTTTATTATAGGAAGGCAACTTTTTGGTAACCTACGCAGGCTCTTCAATGTTTTGTACTCTCCAGAAACTCCACCTATAGCAGAGGTTGTGCTCTCCCTGGATGCCCACAAGGCGTTTGACCAGATTGAATATGACTACCTTTATAATTGTTTGGATAGATTCGGTTTCGGGCCGACTTTTTGTAACTGGATTTCAGGTTTTGTATGCTGCACCGCAGGCCGCAGTTCGTACAAATAGCACTGCCTCAGGGTATTTCCAGGTAGGTAGAGGGACAAGACAAGGCTGTCCGCTAAGCCCACTTCTATTTGACCTAGCCATGGAGCCGCTGGCGGTTGCCTTGAGGGGGGCGGGGGATGTCACAGGCGTAGATAGGGAGGGTCTAACTCACAAATTGTCTTTATATGCAGACGACCTGCTACTTTTTTTATCCAACCCTTTGGTCTCCATCCCCAGGGCATTAGATATCATCTCAAATTTTGGTAACTTCTCAGGATATAGGATTAACCTGGTTAAGAGTTTGCTCTTTCCAGTCAATGACCAAGCCCGACAGATGTCGTTTGAAGCATATCCGCTGACTGAAACTCGGGATGCTTTCACATATCTAGGTGTATCAGTAACCCGTAGATACCAAGACCTATTCAAACACAACTTTAAACCAGCCCTTGAGAAGGCCAAGCAAGACCTTACTCGTTGGTCAACATTCCCTATATCATTGGCTGGAAGAGTCAATTCCGTCAAGATGACAATTATGCCCAGGTTCCTATTCCTGTTCCAGACAGTACCGGTTTTTATCCCAAAATCATTTTTTAAGGAGCTAGACAAGTCCATTTCTGCATTTATTTGGAATAAGTCTGTTCCACGAATACGTAAGGAGTTTCTGGAGAGACGGAAGGAGGTGGGAGGCTTAGGACTACCAAATTTTATACAATACTATTGGGCGGCTAACATTCATAAGTTGATATACTGGGTGTCGGCGCCACAGGAGGAGGGTGGCGCGGTTTGGGTTGAAATAGAGCAACACTCCACCCACCCTGTATCCCTATCTTCTTTAGTATGTGCTCCGTTGCCTCTCAGTAAACAGCGCCTTACAAATAACCCCATTGTGAGTAACTCTCTTCGAATATGGTCTCAGTTCAGGACCCACGTTAAGCACAGGCAGGCCTTGTCCTCTCTCCCAATTGTGGCTAATGCACTTTTTCCGCCCTCTCTTATGGACTCTGCTTTTCGGGTGTGGTCCGGAAATGGTCTGGAGCGGGTGGGGGATCTTTTTAAAGACGGGGTTTTTATGTCTTTTGATCAGTTGGTGCGTGAATATAATATCCCCCGCTCACATTTTTTCCGATATTTGCAAGTGCATGCTTTTGTTAGGAAGCACTTCCCCTCTTTTCCTTCACCTCCATTAAATAGTTGGATAGACGAATGGCTGGGGTGGGATCCAATGCATAGGGGGGCTGTGAGTAGATTATACAGTGATATCCAGGAGATTACCCCCCCTTCACTTAGTCATATCAAGACAGCGTGGGAGGAGGACCTTGGCTATGACATCTCAGATAGCTCCTGGCAATTTGCGATAGAAAGAATACATTCGACATCTGTCTGTATTAGACATGGTTTGCTTCAATTTAAAGTACTCCATAGGCTTCACCTGTCTAAAAGTAGGCTCGCCAGGATATATCCAGATGTTGACCCAACCTGTTCTCGATGTCACCAAGCCCCTGCTTGACATTTATGTCATATGTTCTGGTCATGTCCAAAATTAGTTACATTTTGGTCCTCTATTTTTGAGACGTTCTCTTATATTTGTGACAAGGAGATCAGCCCTGACCCAGTAACAGCAATTGTTGGTGTGGTCCCTGAGCAGGTAGTGGTGTCTAATGCCCAATCAGATGTTATAGCTTTTTCCTCTTTATTGGCTCGACGCCTTATCTTATTTGAATGGAAGTCAGCCACCGCTCCTACACACAGCCGCTGGGTTGGGGATGTGTTGGCACATTTGAAGCTTGAGAAATTGAAATACTCAACCAGAGGATCCGTCCAAAGATTCTTTAAGGTCTGGCAGCCATTTTTAGACTACTTCGCCACAGAATCCCCTACTAGAGATACTGAAATGTAAATACTGTGTGACATTCCTTTGAATCTGTAAGTGATATTTATTTTTGTCATTGGAGCTTTTGGATGTATAATGTTTTTCAGTTGTGCGTTTTTTGTTGCGCGTTTTTGTTTTTTGTTTGTACAGTACGTATGGATATTGGTGGATGTGTTTGTCTTTGCATTTGAAAATTCAATAAAAATATTTGAATAATAATAACTTGAACTGAACAACTGGGCTGGGACACCTCTAATCGCTAACCAGCAACTAGGCCAATTGAGCTTATGGTAGTTCACTAGCTCAGCCATAAATAACTAACTGAATAAATACGACACATAAGCACAAAGCTGCCTTTTGGCTTAGTCTTGATATAACTAAGACATCTGCAAAAAATTTTTTTTTTCCACCGATAGATTTAGCTACAATGTCCACAAACATTTAAGCTAGTTTGGCGAATTGTCGCCTCAACTTCCATCGTTTTTGTTGACAAATTATTGACCGGAAACTGCACTGTGATGTGCCGTGATGAATGAATCACCGTCTTGTTTCCTATAGTATCCTCTCGATGCATACTACATTTTGGGGTTAATTTCGGCAATTGTGTACTTTATGTACTATATAGTACGCCAGATGTAGTACAGACAATTTTGATGTAGTACACTACATCTAGCATACTATATAGTACATACTACATACTTAGTATGGACATTCAGAAACAGCCTTACATCGATTGGCCAAAGGGGGGCGCTGTAGTAGCCGATTGAACTTGTGAACTTTGAACAGCATCTCATGCCCTGTTTGACCTAGTCACGAAACTTTGCATACTTATGCCTCTCCTCACGATGAACACATTTGCCTCAAGAATCCATAACTTCCAATTATGTAGATTTCCTGCCATTTTGAATTTTTTGAAAAAATCTATGCATGAAATTCGGTACACACAATCTAGGGACCAATATCTAAAGGTTCATCTCTTCAAAAGTTTGAAAAGTTAAATAAAAGAGCCACTAAAATGCAAAAGATTGCTGTAGAACATCCTGTGACCAAATGGGATTCATATTCACATCAATGACCATATAGTTCAAATGTGGGTATGGCGTGTTTCGCTTGTTGCCTTTGATGTGTTTGTTGCGCTTGGCCCTGTTATTGCTGCATACAGCTGTATATTCTTTTTTTTAAACATTTTATGTGTAATGTGTAAATGAAAGGGAGACCGTGCATTCTCAGTGCTGGCACCTGGGCTATGGAACAAGCTTCCTCTGAACATCAAGTCCGCCACCACCCTGGGGCCTCATTTATCATTGAGGTACGCCATATTTTACACGGTCTTTTTCGCGATTTCAGGCGTACGCCATTTTCCCCCCCCAGATTGCGATTTATCAAGCCGAAAGGGCGAAAATTTAGTCGCCTTTCTACGCGCTTTTGTAGGACACCTCTCAACTTGTCCTACCGATTTACACGGTTTTCTACACCCTTTTTGAACACAGGGGAAACTGGCGACGCAGGTGGTGCGTCGGTGAATTACAATGTTTGATGGAGAGAAGCGACAGTTTCTGAACGCACAATCATGTAGGCTAATAGCCCAATTCAGCACAAACATATATCGCAATGCAAGATTAGACGTGTCCTCTAACCGGCTCATTCATGGTCCGATATGGATTTGTTCTCCAAACTGAACCTATGCGCTGTCCCAAACCTTTCCGCGCTATATGTCACACACCTAATGCCATCAAACGCCAATAATTGACCAATTAGATTGTCAGTAATATGTGATCATGTGGACCTGTTTGCTGTTTGGTAAGCATATAAATGACAGTCCTCCTGTGCGTAATGCGAGCCTAAATGAATCCGGCGCTACTCGGCCTACTGGCCGAGATAGAACTCCAAAGAGGTGACGGCGATGGCGACTGCACCCACATAAGGGCACCATCAGTGAATGAATACGTCTATGTGAATCGCTAAAATGTGCACACTATAAATACCCAAATCATATGTGACGCCGACATGCTCATCACAAGTGTAGTGGCACGGTGGCCTGGCTCCACGCATGACTCATTCATCCTGGCGCACAGCAGGGTAGGGGCTAGACTGGAGGCAGGCGCTGCGCGTGACGGCTGGCTTGTTGGTGTGTGCATAGCCAAGATACATATTGTCTTATTTACTTTAATCTTTATTAGCATTTTCCATCCATACAACGACAATACAATAAAACATAAAAACTTACAATAACAGCTTATGGGTACTTCCATCCATGCAGCTTTTTTTTCTTACTCAAATATGACAATTTTAATATTAGTGGTATCATCACACTTCCTTCTATAATCCATCCATTTTCCCATCTCCCTTCAAACTTTCCTTCCTGCATCCTCAATGCATAAATAAATCTCAAATCTCCACAACACCCACCACTGCTCCTTGGTTGGGGGTCCCACCTTATACCAAGCCCTCATTATTGTCTTTTTACTAGCAACCAATAGTACTTTCACTAGGTATCTGTCCCCTCCTTGTACATCATTCTGTTATGTTTGCCAAGATGTATATTCAAAGCTGATAAGAATGAGAACCAGTCAAGACCCCACCACAAAATGAGGACCCAAGCCCTCAGCCCCCTCCCCGTCATGAGGTTTACCAGCGGGGCCAAAGGGCCCACACTGAGGTCATGCGCCAGCTATGAAGACACAAACAAGTAAGGTTCACATTTCTACCATTTTATTGTCTGTTGGTGGGTGACTGTGTGAGGTGTGTGAGTGCGTTTGTGAGTGAATGTGTGAGGTCCGTGAGTGTGGTAGTGAGTGACTGTGTGAGGTCCTTGAGTGTGGTAGTGAGTGACTGTGTGAGGTCCGTGAGTGTGGTAGTGAGTGACAGTGTGAGGTCCGTGACAGCATGTGTGAGGGAATGAAGTGCAGTGAGGATGTCCTGTTGGCTCTGGTGGTGTAGTGTGGTGACCTCCACCAACTGCTGCACAACTGCCCCAATCCCTTCTGCCATTTCCCTCTGGGCCTCTAGGGTCATGAGCCTCCAGCACAGCGTCTGATAGGAAGCCCAGCCCCTCAGGGACCCTTGAGGCAGGGACGCTGGCAGCCAGAGGTGGAGGCGTGGGCGGTGGAGACGGAGGCGCTGGAGATGGCACTGGAGGTGGAGGCCGGTGCGCTGGAGGTGGAGGCACTGGAGGTCGTGGCGCTGGATGTAGAGGCTGCAACCGGCGGGGGCACGACCGTCAGGTCAAGGACCACTGCAGACTCCCCCTCCTCTGAGTCCCACCCCACGTCAGAGTCTGGAGAAACAATTTGTCATTTTCTTTGAGTTTGTCTGTTAACTTGATTATGCATTAAACATTTTATTGTGTAGCCATATTCAATTGATATGTTTTTCTGTTGGCAGCCAAATAAATGCTTAAGTGTGATTTACCGGGTGATTTAGATGAGTCTAAATTTCCCAGAGGGGAAAATGTTTAATGTGGTCTAACATTATGAAGTGGTCATCTGTGTTATCGTTCCCTGTTTTTGGTCCTAAATCAATCATAGCCTACCACAGAATGTGTGGAATGTTTGCTTTCCTCACAGCCACATAATACAGCATGTCCGTGTAGCCTACGCCAAATACAGGATGCACGAAACGTACAGTAGGCTTCCTAAACTGTAGGAGCAATCAGACAAATGTAGGCTCGTACAAATAGCTTACCTTCCGAAGATGATTTTCTTTCCTCGCGTGGACCTCACCAACAAGCACATGCACCTCCGTCTCCGAAAAGTTTCTCTTCTTTCCGCGTTTTTCCATAAACGTCTTTGTCTGTCCTAATGCTCCACGCTATATTATGTCGGTTCCTTCCGGGGTATCCACATTGTGCGCTGTCATAGTTTTGACCATATATGGTTGGATTTGGGCGTGGAGAGGGCGGAACACGGGGCGCGTGCGCGTACGCTCTCTTCTCCGCCAGCAACGGATTTTTCGTGCAGGAAATGGCGTACGACATTTTTGATAGATCCGAAAAGCGTGTAAATATTCCCGTCGTACGCTACATTTCGCATTTTCCGCGTTTTCGTCGTACGCCCTCTTTTACACCTGAATTTACACGCTCTTTGATAAATGAGGCCCCTGGACTCTTTTAGAGCACAGCTTAAAACTCACCTCTTTGTCGCAGACGATCTATAATTTATGTCCTTGTTGTGTCTTAAATGTAGTTTCTTGAATATTTTGTGTCTCTACAGTCTGTTTGTTTGTTTTTGTTTTTCTCTTTTTGTACCCTGATGTAGCAGTTGGTTGGGGGGCGCATTATAAATAAAAATAACATAACATAACATAATTAATTGGTGAAATTGTCGATTTAGTTTTATAACTTTGACATTATAGATTAGTGTTTGTGTTCATCAGTGACAAAAAAACGAAATTAAATCCATTTTGATTCCATGTTGTAACACAACAAAGTGTGAAAAAGGCCAAGGGGCTGAATACTTTATATAGGCACTGTAGACTGCCCTTTTAATAACTTTTACTGAAAAGAATATTGCATCTACCTAGCGTGCTACATAAACAAACTGACTACAGCAGCAAATCTCCTCCAGTACCTCCACCAGGAAGCTCTGGTCCTGCTCTCGAAGGCGGCTATAGGTCTCCAGCAGGCTCTCCAGCAGCTTCCATTGTCTGGTCCTTTGCTCCGTGTCCTGAGGACGCAACCTGTGTGTGGGGGAGGGCGACACGCAACATCAGACCTGAGGCCAGCTGAGGTGGATCAGACTTGAGGCCAGCTGAGGTGGATCAGACCTGAGGCCAGCTGAGGTGGATCAGACCTGAGGCCAGCTGAGGTGGATCAGACCTGAGGCCAGCTGAGGTGGATCAGACCTGAGGCCAGCTGAGGTGGATCAGACCTGAGGCCAGCTGAGGGATCAGACCTGAGGCCAGCTGAGGTGGGGCCACACGGCACAATGTGAAGCCTGAGGATGCAGCGGGCATGCACACAACATCATTCTAAAATGCCTTAAAACCATCTCGGCTATTGTGTAAACCAGACCCTAGAAGTCTGAGGGTGATATTTGGGCTTCCTAGGTACTACTCTGCTACCCACAGCTAACACCCTACCCACAGCTAACACCCTACCCACAGCTAACACCCTGTAAGAAGACGTACTCCCTTCTGAGCAGGGTGCTACTGAGGGTGATCATGCCGAAGAGGACCTCAATCATCTTCTTCATCACGTAGATCTTCCTCTTCAGCACCTCCTCTCCCTCCTCCCCGTCCCCATTCACGGCGATGTACAGGCACTCATCAAACTGGGAGGGAGAGAAGGCGATCAATCAGTCAATCAATCAGTCAATCAATGACATTTAAATATCAATATATTAGATCAATGAGTAGAGGTTATAGAATGCAGACAAGAAAATGAAATGTAGTTGACATGGTTTTGAACACTTCATTCTTTTGGTTACTTTGTTGCTAGCAGCGCTCATACCAGTGAGGCCTGAAGGTACTGAGACCAGGACAAAGAGCAGGAGGCGAAATAGAACTGGGCCACTAACACCGACAAGAATGGAACTGTGCCCAGCCGTCAGAAATGCATAGTCATAGTCATGTGGTAGAGTCAGACTAAGCTCTGGCTGATTCCTTAATGACTCCAATGTTAGACCAGGCTCACATGGCACTAATGAAGCCTCAATTCAATCATAGCATTGTAACTGGGCCAATGGAGAGCTAAACACTGACCTTTTTATTTTCCTCATTGTAACTGGGCCAATCGGGAGCAAAACACTGGTCTTTTTATTTTATTGTACTGCACTGCATTGTGTGTGTGTGTGAGTGTGTGTGTGCGTGCACATGTTACCTAGTGTGTGTGTGTGTGTGTGTGTGCGCGTGCATGTTAACTAATGTGTGTGTGTATGTGTGTGTTACCTGGTGTGTGTGTGTTACACGTGTGTGTGTTACCTGATGCAGTACGTAGGTGTGGTTGTTCTCGGTTCTGAAGGAGGTGTAGCTGTCTCCCAGTCTGTCCACCATGGTGCTGCAGGAGATGATGATGGGAGCAAACAACGTGCTAATGCTGTCCTCAAAGGCAGGGGGCTGGGAGGGCACGCAGAAATGCAGAGAGAGGAGGGAAGGAGAAAGGTATTACAGACAATACAGAACGATAGGCCTATAGACATTGGAGCAGTGGTTAAACTCTCTGCAACTAGTCTTAGGCTATTTAGCCTACTGTAGCCTACTCTGAGTAGGGTACTATCGCCGAGGTAAACTATTCTCCGCTGGCAATATCTCCTTCCCTGTCTCTATGGCATGTTGACAGGACACTGCATTTAAACATTCAATCAATAAATGTATCTTTCCTCACTCTCTCCCCTTCTTCTTGGAATGCCCCATACTGCTCCTGCAGGTTCTGTTGGAACTCCAGGTCGGTCCAGTGGAACAGCACCTCGGCGCTCTCGCTGGCTATCAGCAGGCACTTCATCTGGGCTGTAGACCGGTGGCTCCTGTGTGGATGTGGTGTGTGGTTATAACAGTGTTCTAATCACAGCGACCATCCCAACAGTCCAGCACTGCAGAGGGAGGCTGAAAGAACGTGCCTAACTGCATACTAAAATCCGTTGACAGTGATTGAGTCCAACAGCCTAAGCCACAACGAGCAAACTAAATAAATGAAGACGTTTCCAGCCTCGCCTTAATCCTCCAAACACTGGTTTCCTGTGTGGTCGCAACAAGACGCGTGAGAAAGAGGCTGGAGACTGTCATCTGGCAGCACGAGTCAAATATCAGGCTCTCCGGAATGTGTTTAGTGGTAATGACCACCGAGGCATGTCCGACACTTCACACTTTCTCTCATTCTAATGAGTGGTCCTCCTGAGCAAACAACTTGTTGCAAAGTTGATGTCGTTGACGGCAAGCTACTTCACGCTTTCAAAGTGTATCCAATCGTCATTGTGTCTTTGTACCGCTCTATTCCGCGATGGGCGACGTTTTAAAACCCCTGCTCATTCTGAACACATTTCACAATCAGCTACTGTTTTAACTCCGCTTCCGTGATTCAAAGTTTCCCCTGACTGATCATGTGATAGCGGCGCGCAAGCATCGGCCTGGTTTAGCCTCTGGGAGGAGTCGGATTCTATCTGATCTCAGATCAGCGAGTGTTATCCTTTCCCCCCAACTGCAACTTCGGAGGTTAACTGCTCCTGGGTCAGTGCTTAGCGGATTTAGCAGTTTATTCGACGGTGCAAGCCCCCCGAATAACCTAATTAATGAAGAGTGGAGGTCATGTGCCGGACCTGGTGTGTATAGCCTAGCCTAAATGATTAAGTAGCTTCTAGTCAGTCATCTGATATCTGAGGAATGCAGTTTAGCCCATGGGCTAGCCTATGTGAATAATCTGTGACCAATCTATGGCATCATATGAGATAGGCTACCCATGGGAACGGAGAACAGTTTCATGACGGACGGACGGACAGACAGACAGATAGATCAGAATTAGTTTTGCCATTGTAGTTTTTCAACATACAAGGATGTTTCGGATGTGGTGCATAACATGGAGACAACATTGGACAGGGTGCAGGGAAGAGACAGGACAGTGCAAAGGGCGAGATGAACAATATACAGAAGTAGTGCCGTCAGTGTATGAGTATGCAGAGTGTAATGTGTAAGTGTGTGTGTGTATGTATGTGCGGCGTGATGTGTGAGTGCGGTGCGTCCTATACAGAACATTCAGGTCATGTGCAAGTGTCTATAGACAGTGTCTCTTAACGGTGTTGGGGTCGGTGTTGGGGGTCGGTGGTGGGGTGGTATGGGGGGGGGGGGGGGGGTCGGGAGTCAGAGGACAAGAGAAGCCTTGTTGAATAGGCTGATGGCTGTGGGGAAGAAGCTGCCTCTGTGACGTGCAGACGTGGTTCTGAAGGACTGCAGCCTCCTGCCTGAGGGAAGTGGCACGAAGAGATTATGGCCGGGGTGGCAAGGGCTGGCCACAATCATCCTGCCCTGCTTCAGCGTCCCGAGACCTTCTCGGCAGATCGGATGACGCACTGCAGTTTGTCCGGGTCCTTGGCTGTAACGGCGGAGTACCAGATAGTAATGATAGAGGACGTGAGGATGGACTCAATGATGGAGGTGTAGAAGAGTACCATCATTTCCTTTGGTAGGCCGAATTTCTTCAGATGCCTCAGGAAGTACACCCTCTGATGTACCTTCTTCGTGAGGGAGCTGGTGTCTAGTTCCCATTTGAGGTCCCTGGAGAAAGTGGTGCCCAGGAAGCGGAAGGAGTCGACAGTGGACACCATGGTGTCATTCAATGTGATGGGGGAGGGGGGCTGGTTTCTTCTTTAAGTCTACAATCATCTCCACTGTCTTGAGAGCATTGAGCTCCAGGTTGTTTTGGCCGCACCAGGACAGCAGCTTATCGATCTCCCACCTGTAGGCGAACTCGTCTCCCTCAGAGATGAGTCCGATGAGGGTGGTGTCATCTGCAAACTTCCGGAGCGTGACAGACTGGTGGCTGGAGGTGCAGCTGTTGGTGTACAGGGAGAAGAGTAGGGAGGAAAGGACACAGCCCTGGGGGGAGCTGGTGCTAATTGACCTGGAGTCTGAGATGTTTTTGCCCAGCTTCACATGCTGTTTCCTGTCGGACAGGAAGTTGATGATCTACCTGCAGGTAGAATCAGGCATGTGCAGCTGGGAGAGCTCGTACTCCAGTGTGGGCAGGAGGATGGTGTTGAAGGCAGAACTAAAATCCAGGATCAGGATACAGGATCCTGGCGCAAGATGCTGTAGAATGTAGTGAAGGGCCATGTTTACTGCATCGTCCACAGACCTGTTTGCTCTGTAGGCGTACTGGGTGGAGGGGGGGGGGGGGGCATAGTTTGTCAAATCTGCAGTAGAACTCGTTCAGGTCAAGGCGTGAGTTGTCAGTGGACTGGAGGGATTTCGTTTTTCAGTTGGTGATCTGTCTCAGGCCTTTCCAGACAGAGGACGTGTTCCCCTCTGAGAACTGATGTTGTAGTTTCTCTGAGAAGCGTCGTTTAGCTTCCTCCTTTATTGTCTTGCTGAACCTATACTTGGCCTCTTTACATAAACCGTTCCTTGTCTCCACTCTTCCTTACTTCCTCTTATAGATAGATAGATAGATAGATTAGATAAGATAATATATATACTTTAATAATCCATGTGGGGGAAGTTTGGGGTTTCAGCAATGGAAAAGGTACAGTAGCAGTGGGAAAGGTACAGTAGCAGTGGGAAAGGTACAGTAGCAGTGGGAAAAGTACAGTAGCAGTGGGAAAGGTACAGCGGAATAGATAGATAATATACATAATAGATCAAGTTGAATTACAAGGAAAAAAAGAGGAAAGAAAAACAATATAAAAATATATCTATATATATAGCAGTGGCGGCTGGTGACAAAAAACTGAGGAGGACAGGAGGAAGAGAGGCGAACCGCCCATGGGCACCGGGGGGCACTTTCCCTCAGTCAGTTATTATTTTAAATATCAGCTTTAAAATGGATTTACAGTCAATCTTAGCATATGAAAAACTGAATAACACTTTCTTTAACTACATACAGCATTTATTTATCATATTCATGATAAAATATTACAAAACAACAATAAAACATTGTAGGCCTAAGCAATAGTTGTAATGGATTGCACTCTTCTCTAAAGAGAGAAAATAATTGATATTGGTGAGGTGCTGGAGAGGTTAGGTGATATATGAAAAATGTTTTTGATTAGGGGACACAAGTGTGCTTGCTCTCAAACAGTTTGTTGGCAAATAGATTTGACAACTGGACAATGGAATTCGTTGCACAGCAAATGCAGTATCCAACAGTTCGCTCATGGCTAGCTAGCAATGGTACAGCTATGGGATTAGCTCATTTGGGTTGCTGTCAAAGCTGCCACTCTTATGTTGCTATAGCCTACAATTATCAGAACAATATGAACATTCAATTGAAAGTTTTCTATCCATCATTGGATGAGGAATATAAGCACCGCAAAGCGATCAATTCTCACTCAAGCAGGAGCCAGGCTGTGGATTTCTCCGATCCGGTGTTGCGACCCAGTCTCTAGAAATGTTTTGGGACGAGTTGCCGACAGTTTGCGCCTCCAGCCAATCTGCGCGCCTGCCTATGCCGTAGCCTGACGTGCACCTCGTAGCTAACGTTACCGGCTATAGCCAGCCAGTGGAACTGTCATGTTCAGACGGCTCTAGCTTAAAAAATATTTATGTCATCTTAGATATTTAGATGGCTAGAATCAAGACAAATAGACGAACAGTTTGATGTATAATATGTCCCATAATACTTTCGGATGTATTATATTATGGAGCTACGAACACACAAAGTCTCCAATGATGGCACAGGGAAGAGAAACACAGACATCAACGCCGACTCAGCCTTCACTGTGGTAAATATGGAATATGGAATGTGATTGGACTAACAAAATGTCAATATCTGAATCCTGTTCAGACAGGGCCGGAGTACTGTCCTCCCTTGCGGTAATTTTTCAGCGTTTTTGCCAATCACAAATTAGCAAGAAAAAAAGCATTATTTAAGAGAGAAGAACCCGCCCTAAGGGAGGCTAGCCTCCCTTCCATAGATATCTATGGGTCCTCCAGCTGCATGTTATAGATGTCACTGTTGGAGCTTTAGAATTTCAATAATGGGTTTTTATCCATAGGGAAAACCTGCTTTATGAACAAAACTGAGATAATATTAATTATGAATAAATAAATTCATATATTTATATTTTAATCCCCCTCTCTTCTTTAATCCCATGCTTTTATTTCTTCAAGATTGGACTACTGTAATGCCTTGTATGTGGGCCTTGACCAGCGGTCACTGAGGCGCCTGCAATTGGTCCAGAATGCTGCTGTGCGCCTCCTGACTGGAACCAAGAAGCGGGACCACATCACACCGGTGCTGGCCTCCCTCCACTGGCTTCCTGTTCGCTTCAGGATTGATTTTAAAATCTTAATGTTTATTTTTAAGGCTCTACATGGTTTGGCCCCCCACTATCTGGCTGAACTGATTCAAGTTCGGGCGACATCTAGAACCCTGAGGTCCTCCTCCGAGACTCTTTTAATAGTCCCTAGATCGAGACTTAAGACCAAGGGTGACCGAGCTTTTGCGGTGGCTGGCCCAAAGCTCTGGAACAGCCTCCCTCCACACATTAGACACGCACAGAACCTAGGGCTCTTTAAGTCTCAGCTTAAAACGCACTTGTTTTCACTGGCTTTTGAGGCCTGATAGCCTACATCCCCTGTCCTGTTTTGTGTCCTGTCCTTTTATTGTTCTGTGATTATGTGCACTTTATTCTGTTTTTTGTTTTATTTTATTTTATATATTGTACAGCACTTTGGTGCAACTTCGGTTGATTTTAAACATGCTTTATAAATAAAGTTGACCTTGACCTTGACCTTCTCTCCAAAAACTGAGGACTGTCCTCCCCTGCCTCAATGGACGAGCCTCCACTGATATATAGTATGCCTAGATGATAAATACATACATACAGTACAAACATACATACAATCTGTATAGACGTATAATAATACTCATTTGAGTATAATAATACTCAAACATATATGGATACACATACATGCATACATATGTAGCCGGTTTGGGCCGACTATGCGTTGTGTCTCTTGTGCTACGAATGTCTTTTGTTGGTGAATGATGATCCTGACAACTTCTTGGATAAACCATTCTTTTATTGAATCGATCCGGGCCTCTCTCTCGCTCTCTCTCTGTAATGGTTTGCACACATACAGCATACAGGTTACCACGGAGCAGACCTCTCTCTGATGGTCAGAATCAGATTGACATTCTCACATTCACACATTAAACAAAAAGGGAAATTCACTGAGACCAAAATGAAAGAAATAGATTACAATAATAATTCCACTATACCTGTAATGGTTTGCACACATACACATACAGCATACAGGTTACCACGGAGCAGACCTCTACGAACAAAGAAAAAGTGCGCAAACCTACGTTAGCCAACTGAGCTAGCTAGCAACGATACGGTCTCAGTATAACTTTGCTAAACTCATTAACAATGAAAAACATGCACCAAGCTCATACATCAACTTTATCAAAGATAATATTAATCACACCTTCTCCTCACGACCGATCTACAACTCATTATATAAAACAGATTACTCCAGAAGTGCAGCTTGCTCAACATGACTCACCTCTCTGATGGTCAGAATCAGATTGACTGCTAGAGCTATGAAAACCCAATATGCATCGCGTCAAAACAAAATAAAAGTCTCAATTTCAAAAGAAAAGCATAGAATGATAGGACCACAGAATGTAGGATTTTGGTCAAATAAGCCATTGAAATAACATTTTGTATACCAATATTGAACATATACATTTCCTCTGTTACATTCTCCCCTCCTTAAATTTGCCAAAATCCTGAACGCCTTGAATTGCTAAATTTCACCAGCATCTTTCAGCATCAAAGCTTCATTTAAACACTACAGATTTATGATGACACCTTCGCCCTCCTGGACCAACTATCAAAGATCTAATCTTTGAGTTCAGTTAAAAACTACCTGTGAAAACAGATCAGAAAACAGTAGGGAGGTTGATCAGGCCTCCAACCCTTCTGGAACATAAAGATGCAGCCTACACCTTACTATACCTGGTCCTCTGGCACTTATGTCTGATAGTGTCTCAAAAACAATAACAACACAAAACTGAAGTGGAGACAACACTCTCTACGCTACTGACTGAGCTCTGTGTAGCAGCAACAATCGACATGTAACAGCCCTCTGAACCATGTTCTCTATAAGCCTGTTGACTGACTTGACTACCCTCCCGGCTCTTGTAGCTATCCCATCTCTGACCGTAACTTGGGTAGAGTCATGCCCAGGTACGAGCTGTGGGTCTTCATGATCGTGACCAGAGATTTGAGGTATGACAGAGTCGTCGCTGGGAACAGTCTGTGTCTCATCAGAGCCAAAGGGAAGACTGACCTGAGTGAGGACCGTGTCAGTCTGTAAGTCAGGGGCAATATAGTTATTGTCCACCCCGTCAGCCTCATCACAGCGGGTATCAGCATCATTAGTGAGTTGAGAAACAGGCTCCTCCACCACTGTGTCTTTGTCAACAGCATGACCTGACTCAGACTGGACCCACAGAGATGTCCGCTCTTGAGATGACTCTACCTCCAGACTGAGTCCATCCATCTCCCCTTGGAAGCTGGAACCACCGGCACTAGATGAGCTGTACACTGATTGACTCTCAGGATGTTTCCGGACAGGGAGGAAGCTCACATCCAACAGTAGGTTCCTGTGCACAACTTTGCACCGGCCTGAACCATCACTGACTTTGTAGATATGAGTTTTGGGGTTCCTTTCGAGAACAGTATACACCTCTGGTTCCCACTTATCAGCCAGCTTCTTCTTCCCCCTTTCCCCTTTGTTGGCCAGCAGCACTCGATGCCCAACATGCAGAGAGACTCCCTTGACCTTCTTATTGTACTGACGGGCCTGGTGTTCTTGTTCCCTGACGGTGTGCTGCTGAGCAATTCCAGAGGCCTCAGCCAGGTAGGAAAGAAGAGACTTTGAGTAGCTACTGAAATCGGTCACAATAGGGTCATGCAGGACGGACTTGAAAATGACGTCTACAGGAAGCCTTGGGACACGGCCAAACATCAGGTAGAACGGTGCATATCCAGTGGTTTCATGAGCAGTCGCGTTGTAGGCGAAGGTCAGTGTCTGGATCTGTTGTGGCCATTCCTGTTGGGCTCTGAGAGGGAGGGCACGCAACATATTGCCTAGTGTGCGGTTGAAACGCTCTGTGCAGCCGTTGCCCATAGGGTGATAGGCTGTGGTATGGGACTTAGCAACGCCGGACAGCTGCAACAGTTCAGACACTAGCTCACTCTCAAAGTTGGCACCCTGGCCTGAGTGGATGCGCTCAGGGAAGCCATAAACACAGAAGACATTGTCCCACAATTTCCTTGCGATCTGTTTGGCGGTCTGGTTCCTGCAGGGAAAGGCGTGAGCCATTTTTGTGAAGTGGTCAGTCACCACAAGGACATCAACAGAGCTCTTATTCTTGTCCTCCGCTGACCAGAAGTCGATGCAGACGAGTTCCATGGGGGCTGAGGTCTTTATGCTCTCCAGTGGGGCTCGTGCAGATGGCTCTGGAGACTTGGCCAGCACACACCTCTCACAGCACCGGACATACTCCTTCACATCTCTTTCCATGTTTGGCCAGAAGAACCGCTGCCTTGATAGATGGAGGGTCCTGACTTGACCCTGATGTCCCGCCTTGTCGTGAACTCCTTCCAGTGCCTTTTCCCTCAAAGTGGCTGGCAGCACAAACTGAAGCCTCTTTATCTTGCTCACAGGGTCTTTTGTCTCTCTGTACAGCATCCCATCCTGGACCTTAAGCTTCTCCCACGACCATACTCAGCGCGGGGGTACATCGGCACGTGGGAAGAATGCAGAGCAGGAGTAGCGGTCGGAGCTGGAGTGAAATGGGCTGCTGTCGGCGAGAACTGTGAGGCGGAAGCTGCGTCTGGGGCCAAAAGGAACGTTGCTGCATGCAAGGTCTGTGAGAGCTGAGGGACAGGACTGACCTGCATAGCCTGGGGTGTCTCCCTGTCCTGTGACATCCCTGTCTGGGCGTGGCTGCCCATATGTCTCTGTAGGGCTAGAGAACTGACCTGAGTGCGGGTCCTGAGTTCACGCTGGAAGTTGTCGATGCGCTCCTGAACCTCACTGCTCGTCCACTCCTCAGCTGCATTGATGCTAAGCCTGTTGGAGAGTACGGGGTCTGGACAGTACTTTATGAACATCATCGACACTTCACGTCCTGAGTTCTCAAAACTGCGCCCCTGTCTCTTCAAACATTCATCCGCTACATCAATGGCGTTGTTTAGTCTGATCCAGTACTCCATCACCCCCTCACCTAGTAGTGGCCTGGTATTATAGAAGTCTGCCATAGGCATGGAGGAGTAAGACAGCTCGCTGAAGTGTTGCTTCAGTATGTCAAAGATCAGGACGGGAGTCTGGATGGGGTCAAGTGTAGAGTTGTTGCGTAGTGTGACCCTAACTACATCCCTTGCCCTCCCCATTAGCCTAGCTAATTTCTCTTGTGACTGCTGGTGTCTAGGTGTGTTTCTTTTGGAAAGATACATCCCCACCGTTTCCACCCACTCACGAATAGAGTATTTGTCACCACCATCACCCCTGAAGATCGGTGGCTCCTTAACATCTGACTGCATTACGAGATTCACCCCAGACAAATTCAACTCAGGTCCCTGTACTGACTGATATGTCGCTGTAGACACAGACTCACTGGCAGGTTTCCCACTCTGCAGTTTGTCTGCTATTGACTGACCAATCTGATTGGCCAGTTCTGAGATGAGAGTACTCAACTCAACATGAGATGCTGGGGTGCGTTGCTGGGGGGTCTCAGGATGAGACATTATCTCTGGGGCTTGCAGCCCACACGGCGGGACCAGGACACGAGTGGAACAAAACCTGGGGGTTCCCAACCCACCCACCCTGGGTGTCTGTGGGTCATCCCTTAAAAACCATCCTCTCCCAAAGCCTACACTGGAATAACTCTCCCCATCAGAAACCCCAGCTCTCTCTGAACTAGCTGTTGGTTCCATGACACACAATATGCAAGAAAAGAAAATACCAAGATATAATACTAGGTAATGTCAACCTCAAAACAAGAGAAAAATGTTTTACCCTTGACTCTTAAAATGTTTGACTATATCAATTAATTGTCCATTAAAGCATATACAAAGGGATATCCTACACAGTTGAGAGGAACCAACTTGGATGGTGAGGACAAGCTTCCCACGGTGATCGGGATGGCATCGATGCTTGCAGTATCCGGGTCACGGCACCAATGTAGCCGGTTTGGGCCGACTATGCGTTGTGTCTCTGGTGCTACGAATGTCTTTTGTTGGTGAATGATGATCCTGACGACTTCTTGGATAAACCATTCTTTTATTGAATCCCGGGCCTCTCTCTCGCTCTCTCTCTGTAATGGTTTGCACACATACACATACAGCATACAGGTTACCACGGAGCAGACCTCTCTCTGATGGTCAGAATCAGATTGACATTCTCACATTCACACATTAAACAAAAAGGGAAATTCACTGAGACCAAAATGAAAGAAATAGATTACAATAATAATTCCACTGTACCTGTAATGGTTTGCACACATACACATACAGCATACAGGTTACCACGGAGCAGACCTCTACGAACAAAGAAAAAGTGTGCGAACCTACGTTAGCCAACTGAGCTAGCTAGCAACGATACGGTCTCAGTATAACTTTGCTAAACTCATTAACAATGAAAAACATGCACCAAGCTCATACATCAACTTTATCAAAGATAATATTAATCACACCTTCTCCTCACGACCGATCTACAACTAATTATATAAAACAGATTACTCCAGAAGTGCAGCTTATTCAACATGGCCCAGTCCCAATGTCCACCCTTGCAGACTCGCAGACTTAAGAGCGCGCTCCCGCGTAGTCCGCGAGGGCTTAGGGGTGTCCCAATGTCAACTCGGCAAGTGCGTGAGGGCCAAGCCCCCAGGATTCGAAATCTAAAGTGAAGGCCTATTGAACCGCGCCATCTTGGCTAGATTTGTAGTCATTTGGCTATTTCCGGTGACTTTTGACTTGCGCAGTTGAGCTTTTCTGTCCGACGCGCGTCCACGAAAAAGTTCACCTTTATGTGAAATGTAGACGCACGTTCCCGGCTCTCTCGGCTCTCCCCGCTTTGATTTAGCAATGAAAACCGGCTTGCATATTAACCTGTTTTTGTCAAATATATCCATTGGAGAAATTATTTTTTCATCCAGGCATCTTAGTTTTAACAGGTTAAATATAACGGAACATGTTTTGTTTGCTAGTAGATGGTATTCATTCCGTTCGCGATAACGTTATTGCAGCCAGGCTAAATTCCTCCAGGGAGCCAGTGACCGGCGAGTTGAAGAGCTTCACTCCCCGCCAGCAGGAGCTTTGGCCGCGGCTACCGCATCTCGGATAACCCGCTGAGTTCGTGGCTGCTATTTCACATTCGCCCTTGATCAATCCCAATACCGATCCATGGTAATAATGAATCAATCGTTCAGATCAGATGGGCAGTGCTGCATGCATGTTACAACATCATTGTTAGCTTTATTAACATAACCATAGCCTACATTTCTCTCTCTAACGTTAGGCTATCCATCTTACACCAGTCGGCCATTCGATAGCTAGAAGCGGTGCCAACGTTGACTGAAAACACCCAAACTCAGTGTATCGTTTCATCTTCATGCTACACATCAACTCCTTTCCATTGTATGTGAATAAATTACTGTTATTCTAAAAATATCCCATTTCTGTCCATTCCTGGAAAAGGCTAATAATTGCTGTCAAATGATCACTCCAGTTTATCACCGTATCCCACTACCATTTCAACTATGCACAAGAGGTTGTCTTGTGGTCATTTTCATTAAAAAATGATTAGCCTGATCAGTTTGTTGTATGTATTAAGCCCTTTTTGAGCGGTGTGCTTTGACTACTCTCCTTTTTTGTGGTCATTTTCCTTAACACATTTGATTAAACATCCGCACTGGCCTATGAACGGCTAAAGATTCCCCAGGCAGAGCTGGTTGATGCTGCTAGGGAAAGGGATGTCTGGGGCTCCCTGCTGGAACTGCTGCCTCCGCGACCCGACCCCGGATAAGCGGATGACGATGGATGGTATTAAAAGACTTAAGCCGGGACCCCGTTGATGTTAGAATTAATAGGCTACCTTTATTTGTGGTACTTGAACTTGTGTCTGCGTTTCTGGCTTGCCATCATGGATGTATTGTTCATAGGCTATGTTTATCGGATGAGATGCAGTTGTCCGGGCAGGTCAGCTAATGTGATTTACGAATGGAAATACATGCTTGGGAATATTTAGACATTTCAAACTTCCTCTGTTAAGGTGGTGCTGGGGACAGCGCAGACGGCCTGCATGGCAGTAAATTATCAAAAATTAGGCAAAATCTATCTATGAAAATAACCTCAGATTGAAACATATTTTGTGGTGAATGAGGCGATATAGGCTTAATGTGTATTTATACGGAGATAAGATTCGATTGATCAAGGGCGAATGTGAAATAGCAGCCAGGAACTCAGCGGGTTATCCGAGATGCGGTAGCCGCGGCCAAAGCTCCTGCTGGCGGGGAGTGAAGCTCTTCAACTCGCCGGTCACTGGCTCCCTGGAGGAATTTAGCCTGGCTGCAAGAACGTTATCGCGAACGGAATGAATACCATCTACTAGCAAACAAAACATGTTCAGTTATATTTAACCTGTTAAAACTAAGATGCCTGGATGAAAAAATAATTTCTCCAATGGATATATTTGACAAAAACAGGTTAATATGCAAGCCGGTTTTCATTGCTAAATCAAAGCGGGGAGAGCCGAGAGAGCCGGGAACGTGCGTCTACATTTCACATAAAGGTGAACTTTTTCGTGGACGCGCGTCGGACAGAAAAGCTCAACTGCGCAAGTCAAAAGTCACCGGAAATAGCCAAATGACTACAAATTTGCCAAGATGGCGCGGTTCAATAGGGCTTCATTGTTGTTAGCGGTCAGTGAATGGAGTGGCTGTATCCAGTTCTATTAATACATCCATGGTGAGGGCTCTCCGGCAGCAATTTTGAGCCCTTTATGGCCCCTTCCCGTAAGTCTGCATTTCTGCAGACTTAGCCCAAGGGAATTACCCACAGTTCATAGCGTTGTGACGTGAAACACGGGGTTACCTGAAGAACAGCCAATAAACAAGCACGGACAGATCAACCAACCCTAATGTTCACGTTACAGAACAAAATATGTTTTCATGTTTTCAGCTGGACTTGCTTATCTGCACAAGTAGCCTTATAATTATTTTGGTTTCATTATTTTTAAGTATGGGTTATTAACCCCATGGGTTTGTATAATGTGATTTGTTTAAAAATATGTAGGCTAGGGTTATAATTTACATCGATTTCTGTTGCTCTAAATCATATGATTGCCCAGTTAAAAGCAGTATGACATTAATTACCCATTTCGGTGCAGTGTTCTTTGAATTGAGATTTCCGACATGAATATGGAAAGAGTTGTGAGGTGCAGGAATGTGTATACATAATATATTATCATTCTTAAGTTAATACTTTTGGATTAATCACAAACAAGAATCACAGGCAGTAATGTAGTTCGCATATGACCACAAAATGAAATGATTTCAAGTTGAACAAATGTTTTGAGGGTAACACAGAGAGTTCTGATAATGTAAAGGGGATTTGACTCAGCCAAAATTAATTTACACGAAGGCCTACAAGAAAAACATGTACAATTTAAAAATTGATTTAAAAAAAGCCCCACGCCCACAATAGTAAGAAATATGTTTTCACGTCAACGTAATGTGATGTCACAAGTGCTGTCCCATTCCTTTTTATACCAATTCGAGCCCTTGCAGCCTCTCGCACTCAACCACTTTACCAGGTGACGTCAATAAGTCTGTGAGGGCTCAGGGCTTGAGGGTTTAGGGGGGACATTGGGACTGGGCAGCATGACTCACCTCTCTGATGGTCAGAATCAGATTGACTGCTAGAGCTATGAAAACCCAATATGCATCGCGTCAAAACAAAATAAAAGTCTCAATTTCAAAAGAAAAGCATAGAATGATAGGACCACAGAATGAAGGATTTTGGTCAAATAAGCCATTGAAATAACATTTTGTATACCAATATTGAACATATACATTTCCTCTATTACACATACATACATACATACATACATACATACATACATACATACATACATACATACATACATACAAGTGCATCTCAGAAAATTGTGAAAAAGTCAATTATTTCCCATATTCTAGATCCATTACACAAAGTGAAATATTTCAAGCCTTTTTTGTTTTAATCTTTATGATTGTACAGTATGTTCAGTATATTCATTTTTAATGAATGGGGGGGCTCCTTTTGCACAAATTACTGCATCAACGTGGAGCGTGGCATGGAGGCAGTCAGCCTTGAAATATTTCACTACATGTGTAATGAATCTATAATTTATGAAAGTTTCACTTATTGAATTAAATTACAGAAAATAATGAACTTTCCACAATATTCAAATTTTCTGAGATGCACCTGTACACACACACACCCACACACACCCACCCACCCACACACACACACACACACACACACACACACACACACACACTGTAGCGTGTTAGAACTATGACTATGACTAGGTATAATTTATGATTATAACGCGGTTATCACAAATATGAAGGAAAATGGATTTAATACATTAAATCAACTCGTATATGGGGCACCACCCTGTTCTGTACAGGGAAACAGATAACCTTTATCACTAGTCTAATTTATCTATCAATCTCAGTCTGCAGGAGGAGGTCTTGACTCAATCAACTGACCTAAAGATCATGTGATGACGCTAGAACATGATCAAAAGTTAATAATGTTTATTGAAGTTATACTAATCGATTATCAAAATAATATTACAACACAATTCAATAATAGATGGAAAAAACACATGTGGCAATATGAAAACACAGCAGGAATGAAAAGAATGATGTCATAGATTAGCCTATCCTGAATCCTCTAATGCTTAAACAACACTTGGCATCACACCACATCAAAAGAGAATGCTGGATGCAACCTTACGAGTGGTGTGTTTGGAGGCGCGGTGTCCTGAGGTGTTGTCGGCTCGGATAATGGAAGAGGCACGTGAGGTGATGGTCGCTCGGTTCGATGAAGGGGGCAGCGCGCTTGCGCTCCCATTGAAACCGTGATGGTAGTGTTGCGCAAACGTTGATGTTCGTGGAGGTTAAAGTTGCAAATGTCTCATTCAAAACCTCTGCTCTCTCCAGAGGTGGATCGTTTGAAGAGTTTGTAGAAATTCCTAAAACCCTGGTGTCAACTACAGAGATCTTAGCTAGCAGTTCAGCATTCCACAGATACAGGCTGATTTTCACCAACCAGGCACAAGCTTGGATCCTGGGTCACGTGTTACTTGGAGTAACACAGACCCTGGCAGTTGAGAGTTACAGGAGGGTTACAAGAGAGGGAGTTCCTGTCTGATCTATACTTAAGTAGTAAGGAAATGAGGCGTGTTCTGTTTGCATAGACAGGCACCTATTGGGGGAGACCAGGTTCCCTTAGGGGTCTGGAATCATCAAATATCCCGGTTATGGTTTCAATATGATATTACATTTCCCCAACATGCATAATCAACTGATACATGATTTTCATGAGCTTCAGATTGATACCAAACATGGTTAGGTGGACTTAACAGCATATAATCAGTTATTTATAACACACAGTAACACTTGGTTACAAATACAATGCATCAACGCCCCAACTTTATTTCCCATGGCTTATTCTTGTGTGGTTGCATCACATGGTTGGGATAAAGCAATTTCACTTTATTAAAGAAACAAAGCACAGAATGTCATTCCTTTGTCTCACTTTGTGTGAGTCTGCTGTTGAGTGGTCTGCATTGGAATGTGGCCTGGCCTGGATCTATTGTCGTGGGGGATGGGGAGAACAGGGTGTGATAGGTCTGAGGGGTCCTTATCAGGGTCCCCAACATTCCAGTGAGATGGTCTGTAGAATGTTGTCAGTAAACTGTTTGTCATGTCCATACTCCACTACACACACACACACACACACACACACACACACATACATACGTACATGTATGCATACATTCACAGCACTCAGGAACACAGAAACACTCAGGCACTGTAGAGTCTGATGACCGCAGGCACAAAGGTGCACTTGAACCATTCTGTATTGCACCTAGGTGGGATGAGCCTGTGGCTGAAGGTGCTGCCACAGGCAGGGAGGGCAAGCTCCGCCGGCTCCCAACCCAGAATTCTGCAGCTGAACACCGAAGGGCTCCCCCCCAGTAAGATCAATGTCATCGAGCACCTGGCCTGCACCACCAAGTCCCTCATCATCCTCCTCCAGGAGACCCACTGCGTAACAGCAGATAAGCTAGTTCTCCCAAATTTTGCTCTAGCTGGGTCTATCCTAAGCAGGAAGCATGGCCTCGCTACATTTGTCCACCAAAGGACCAATTCCCGACTGGCTTGGAGATTGAGTGGTTGTGCGTGGACGTTGCCGGCTTCAAAATTGTCAACGTCTACAAGCCTCCGCCATCGCAAATCACATCAGCATATCTCCCAGTCTTCCCCCACCCCTGTCTCTATGCTGGTGACTTCAATTGCCAGCATGAAGATTGGGGGTACAGCACCAATACATCCGACGGAGAAAACCTGGCTGCTTGGGCAGCTAACAACAGCCTGACCCTGTTGTACGATCCCAAGGGGGCAGCCAGCTTTGTCTCAGGTCGCTGGAAAACTGGGAAGAATCCTGTCCTGGCATTCGCAAGCGTCGGTGTTGATAACCGGCTCCCTGATAGACATGTGCTATGAAAGTTCCCGCGGTCCCAACATCGAACATCGCTGATAACCATGCCTAAACTCGTGGACCTTGTCCCGAGCGAGCCGGTGAAACGATGGAACTTCTGAAAGGTCAACTGGAAACGCTACCGCCTCCTTACCCATAGATCCATGAGGTGCCTCCCAACACTTAACACCAACAACGTGGACGAGGCGTACCTGGAACTCTGTGGCATACTGGTGAAAGCGGCCGAAAAAAACATCCCATGCTGACGTAGCGTGTAGTGCAGCAGCAGAGGCCTTCAATGTCCTCCCCATAGTCCTCCACGAACAGCTCCCAGTCTGTGGTCTGGAGACAGTCCTGTAGGTTCTCCACAGCCCTTCCGTGGTCTGTAGACAGTCCTGTAGGTTCTCCACAGCCCTTCCGTGGTCTGGAGACAGTCCTGTAGGTTCTCCACAGCCCTTCCGTGGTCTGGAGACAGTCCTGTAGGTTCTCCACAGCCCTTCTGTGGTCAGGAGACAGTCCTGTAGGTTCTCCACAACCTCACAAGTCCACACCTCCACGGTCCTGGTAGTAGCCGGCTGCCGCCTAGCAACAGGCGTGTACCTAGGGTCTAGATGTATCAGGTTGTGGTCTGATCTGCCGAGGGGGGTGGAGCTGTATGCCTCTTTCACATTAGCATACAGTAGGTCCAGGATCTTGTTTTCTCTGATACTGCATTTCACATACTGACTGAAGTTTGTCAGTGTTTTGGAGAGTTAGACGTGGTTGAAATCCCCACTGATGGTAATGAAGTCGCTGGGATGTTTTGTCTGGAGACCCGCAACAGTGGAGTGGATGACGTCACAGGCGAGCACAGTCACAGCCGAGGCGGGAAATAAACAAGGACAGCAATAGCTTGCGAGAATCCACGAGGGAAATAGTATAGACTCAGTCCTATCGCTAGCAGGTCAATGTCAGGAGTGCAGGTGTTCTCCTTCACAGTTATGTGTCTGGCGTTGCACCATCTCTCATTGCCAAAGACTGCTAGCCCTCCCCCCGATTTCTTACCACTGTTTGGTCCTCTATCTGCTCACACTAGCGTGAACACCTGTAGTTCAACTGTGCAGTCCAGTACATATCCATGTCACGTCTCTGTGAAACAAAGCAGGCTACTCTCCCTGTACTCATGTTGGCTTCTCACAAGAGCTGAGAGTTAATCCCTCTTGTTGTTGAGTGATCTTACATTCCCCATTACAATCGATGGCAGGCGTCTCCTTATTTTCTCCTTCCTCTCGCTGACTCTAAGCCCGGCTCTCTTTTCCCACTTGTGAGCATACAGCTTGGTGGGGATAATGCCTGCTGGCAGAGAGCTCGCTCCGCCCTGAGCGCGAATACAGGACAGGTGTATTGCCCTAGACCCAAGGACATGCAGCAGAAAGAATGACAGTACTTTGTCTATAGGTGGCACTAGTAACCAATTTAAAACGCACATTTCAAAATGCCTGTTTGATGAAAATACATGAAACCAAAGCAAATTTGGCACCTATAGAAATTTATTCTATGATAGATAGATAGATAGATAGATAGACAGACGGACGGACGGACGGACGGACGATAGATAGATAGATAGATAGATAGATAGATAGATAGATAGATAGATAAAATATTTTAATTATCCCCAATGGGAAAACTTCCTTGTTGCAGAGCATAAAAACACAGTAAAAACACAACAAAAAAGCAGTTAAAACACAAAGGCATTAGCCTTGTGAGACCATCATGATCTGGTGAGCTCACATTCTGTTTCTCTCCACAGATCAGTCTGGATTTACATCTCGAACGATTTTCAGAAATTGCATTTTCAACTGGGCCATGTGAGCTCGCTAGATCAGGATGGTCTCATGAGGCTACAACGGCATAACAAGGGCATAAAAAGGCACATTAATTTATATTTAAAAGTGCAGTAAAGAAGTAAAAAATAAAACTAGAATCTAAAACGACAGTTCAAGTCCATGGCATCCCGCCAGTCAGGGGATACTTTGAAAAATCTGATGGCATCAGGTAGGAACTAGAAATGGTGCTCTGAGAGCACAGACCTCCGCCTATGAATGTATTTCATGGTTCTGTGCGGGCGTACGTGTGTGTGAGCTAGACATGTTTGGTATTGCTGCATTCGTTAGGTCGAGAACTTTATGCCAGTCCAAACCCTGTCTCTGTGTCCTTTCCATGTTGAGATATGTCTGTTTCAATCCTTCCCATTGACAATGAATGGGGGGAATTTTCACTCCTGAGCCCAAAAGTCCCAAAAAAATGAATGCAGCTGAATTGCCGGCCATGTTTGGGTGGCTTGTGGACCCGTCCCGTGATTTGGATCCTCTCCAAAATTTCTAAGGTAGCCCATGCTCCACCGAGTTTCATGAAAATCGGTCTGGTAGTTTTGCATAATCCTAGTCCAAAATATGAATGGACGTGAATGGCCGGCATTCAATTGGTCTGGTAGTTTTTGCGTAAATCTGCTAACAAACCAACCAATCAACCAACATGCCACTGACAACTATAATATAATATAAGATAGTTAAGGACCTACGGAAGCACTCTGTAGAGTACCATGGCAGAACCAGTCAATGGAAATGTGGTGCAGGTCTCTCTATAGGGTGTTAACAGCTAAGAGATCCAAGACAGTGAAGAAACTGGTATCCCCCCCCCCCCCCAAAAAAAAAACAAAAAAAAACAAAAACAACAATTGGCCACAAATTCAAAGTCTAAAGTCTTCAAACGGACTGGACATGAAAAAAGCACTACCATGTACCCTGTCGGTGCAGGTGCAGATATATATATATATATATATATATATATATATATATATATATATATATATATATCTGCACCTGCACATATATATAAAAGAAGGCAATTACAGGCATTTGAAATTTGACCATTTTGATGGTTAGTTAATGCTAATTCTTATACTAGAAAATTGCATTTCCTGCAGAAAATGTGTGTGAATGCTGAGCAGCTGAACGAAATCGCAAAAGCATTGCTGAAAATGCATATTTGTGAAAAATCTCAATGTCAAATGCGTCACACTACACTGCTGAAAAACCTGGAGGCTGAAAAATCTGGAAGCTGAAATGTGAAATTGGCAGCATTGGAAGTTAAACTGCATTACCTAAAGAAGCTTATAACTTAAATACACTGCTACAAAAGCTGGAAGATAAACTGTAATATAGTGTACTGTCAAAGCTGAAAAAACCTGGAAGCTTAGCTGAAATGTGAAACTGTCGGAATAGGAAGCTGAACTGCATTACCTAAAGAGGCTAAGAACTTTAATACTTTGAAACTTTTCAGCCTGAGCTTTGAACTGAGCCTGTAGCTTGAAAAATTAGCAAGTTGTTTAAATTCTGCTTATTGACCCTCAGAGAGTATATTAAGTAGAATGCCAAAGGGATGATGCTTTAAGCAAAGAGACCTCTACGGGTCACTGACCTGCACCCACCGATGAAGATCCTGTGTCTCTAGCCCACTCAAGGGCGTAGTTGTGGCGTGGATAGTGGCGTGTTGGTGAGACTCCACCCCCTTGGGTCAGAGCTGGTCGTGGGCATTGCAGTGACCTCCATGTACCCAACGGTGAATCTCCATGTACCCAACGGTGAAGACCGTGTGTCTAGCCCACTCAAGGGCTGAGTTGTCGGGTCCGTGGTGTGGATTTTGGCATGGTGGCGAGACTCCGCCCCCTCAGGTCAGAGCCAGTCGGGGACCATGTACTCCTCTCTGGGCCACCGACCTGCACCCAACAGTGAAGACCGTGGGTCTCTAGCCCACTCAAGGGCTGAGTTGTGGGGTCCATGGCGTGGACAGTGGCATGGTGGCGAGACTCCGCCCCCTCGGGTCAGAAGTGGTCGGGGACAAGTCTGTGACCACCAGGCAATCCTCTTGCACCCCTCAGTGAAGACCGTGTGTCTCTAGCCCACTCCTGGGCCGAGCAGTAGCTGTGGGGGTGCTGGTATAGCGCCAAAGATGGCGCCGACTGGGGCAGCCATGGCGTTGTGGTGTGCTGTGTTATGTGTTGTTTTGAATTGAATTGAATTGAATTGAATTGAATTGAATTGAATTGAATTGAATTGAATTGAATTGAATTGAATTGAATTGAATTGAATTGAATTAAAAGCTTTATTGTCATTATACAAGTATAACGAAATGTCGTAAGAGGTTCCTCTAAAACAACAGTTTTGTTCCAGTTCATGTGCTGCAAAACCTCCTACACAAGAGAGGAACTTGTTAATATTAGGAGAGCAACCCCTACGATCTTTATCCCAGACTTACTCACCAACTCAGCGGATTTACTGAATTTCCTGGCCAGAGGGACTGCTGTCTTCGCCCAAGTCCTCACGCACTCCTGCGCGAGAGGATGCATTTGGTGGAGGGGGTGCAAAAAATGGCATAACACGAACAGCAGATTAAATGTCCCACCCTCAATCATTGCTATACGGCAATCAACAACGCCTATCACGTTGTCTCTCGCGCGGCGCTAGGTCACCACAACATTGTTCACTTGATTCCCACCTACAGGCAGAAACGGAAACTTTCCAAGCCTGTTGTAAGAACATTTAAGACATGGTCCAGTGAGGCAAAGGAGAAAACCAGCGCGTGGCTGGAACTGTGGCTGTGATGGGGGCTACGTTGACTGGGCGGGAGCAGAGGCTGGAAACGTATACACAGACACTGTGACATCAGTCGTCAGCTACTGTGAAGGCCAGTGTGTTCCAACCCACTCCAGGATAAGCTACAACAATGATAAGCCCTGGTTCACATCCAAACTCAGGAAACTAAGGCTGGAGAAAGAGGAAGAATGGAAGAATGGGGACAAGGACCGGCTTAAAGAGGCTGAGTACAGATTCAGCAAGGTGGTCTGGAAAGAGAAACTCCAACACCAGTTCTCAGAGGGGAATATGTCCGCTGTCTGGAAATGCCTCAGACAGATAACAAACTACAAACCAAAATCCCCCCAGTCGACTGACGACTCACGCCTATCCAATGACCTGAACAAGTTCTATTGTCGTTTTGAAAAGCAATGGAATCCCTCGACCCCCTCTCTCAGCAGCAACCCACACATTATCCTAGAGGGGGACGTGAACCGCTCGTTCAAGAGACAGAACCCCCGGAAGGCAGCCGGACCTGACTCTGTCTCACCCTCCATCTTGAAGCACTGCGCTGAACAGTTGTCCCCGGTGTTCACTGACATCTTTAACACCTCACTGGAGTCATGCCATGTTCCAGTCTGCTTCAAGGCCTCCACCATCATCCCGGTTCCCAAGAGGGCGAAGATCACAGGCCTAAACGACTACAGACCCGTCGCCCTGACCTCTGTAGTCATGAAAGTCTTTGAGCGCCTCGTCCAGGCCCATCTCAAGACCATCACAGACCCACTCCTGGACCCCCTGCAGTTTGCATACAGAGCCAACAGGTCCACGGACGACGCGGTGAACATGGCTCTTCACTACGTTCATACATACATTCCACACATCCACTTCAATGTTAAAAAAGCTCAAAATGAAACTTCAATGACATAAAAACTATAAAGAATTTAAAAAAAAATCTGTTGACACTCAGCTGAACAGCTGAAGATCTTGAACATTTTAAACTTTGAAGGAGGTTTCTAGCACAAAAAATTACAAAGGAGAAGGTTTCAAAGCTGAAGAGGATTTCAAGTTCCGCCCATTGAATTCCGCCCATTGACTTCCATTGTAAAAAAAAAAGTTGAAAAAAGCAGAATATTTTGAAAATACCGTACGAAAGATATTAAAAATCTTGGCTGCAACACTGTAAACAGGTAATGCTTTGATATGCTTTGATGTTTCAGTAAATAGTGGCTGACTCGTGATTGTGCTATGACAATGAATGCAACAGGGACCTGCACTGTCAATATTCTTTCAAGCACATGTAGCCTACATCATAAGAAGAAGGGGGGCCATAACTATGTCATGGCAAGTGCATGCACACACACACACACACACACACACACACACACACACACACACACACACACACACACACACACACACACACACACACACACACACAAATCAAACATCTCTATCATCAAGAGGACCATGGGGAAAATTGGACGAGTCCTTAACTTATCTAAGAGGATCTAACTGTATCTGTATCTTGGAAATCCAGGATACTTAGAGAACTGGCCTGCTTAGTAGTAAGCCTGCATTCGTCCTGTCCTGCATAAAAGTGTAGTGTTTGGGGAAACCAGAGCTTAGTAAAGCTTGCTGTTTTCCTAACTCTAGTGTAGGCTAACATAAATGTTTATGTTTTATTAACTTTGCTTTGGTCAAACTTGTCCAAAACGCAGAGGCTCATCATTGTTGGGGCACCTTCTCGTCTAATCTAGCCCATCGCTTTCCAGAGACTCAGACAGTCATAATTAAGCCTTATTCAAACCGACTACTGTATACATAGAATAAACTGGGTTAAATCCCCCACGTCAGACCACGCGGAGGGATTGGGGGTCTTGCATGTTTCAGGCTGGACCACTGAGAATAAACAGTGTTCCAGGGGCTCTGGTTACAGCTAAATCGGCTAAAGAGCTTCTGTCACGCAAAGGTAGCCAGACACGATGCAGTCTCTCTCCAAAAATACCTGACCCCAATCAGACAATCTGCCACAGACAGCAATTCCCTGAACTTATTATCACAAGGTACTGATTTATAGTAGCCTATCTCATGGCCAAGGCCGCGTTAATAGACGGGCTTACAGGGCATCAGCGTCAGGCCTACGAAGATCAAGGGAATATAACATTGTTTTTTTCATTTGTCGAATTTTTCATCACATCACATGAGGAACAGACACAACATAACTATCTATAGAGTAAAGAAATGCTTCAGAGTGACAAGCAATCTAAAGCGGCTACAATAGGTCAAAATGTTGGACAACAAAAAGCTCATTGCTCATCACTCCCAATAGGCTTATTATAACCTTAAATGTTTATTTTTCGTTATTATTCATTATTGTTTTTTTATGATTATTATTTATTTTTATTTCAGTTAAATAACTTTGTGTTGGTTAATTAATTGTATGGCATTGCTCTCACATTTGAGCTGCAAGTCTAACTGTCCCACCGGCCAAAAAGATTCTTGTCCTGCTCTTTTTTCCTTCTTGAAAAAGCTTATATTAGGCTATTTAGTCTTTGTGGTTTGCAACACACTTGCTGCACTGTCAGCGTACTAAGTAATATGTATTGCATCGCACTCCTTGCGTGACACAGTGGTGGGTATACCTCAAAGTACTTGGTGCACACGTCTAATATAAATATTGTGGTGGTTTCTGGCTCAGAGAGGGCCTACAAAGCTTCTCAGCTCTAGGGCCTTATAGAAGGTTAAGGCGGCCCTACCCCTGGCCAAACAGAACAGTTTCATAGAATGTTTAGCCTACCTGATCACAACTGGTCAGCACCATTCAGTTTTGGTGTTAATGCTCAGATCCTTTCTTCAATCGCCTACAGTGGTGGGCTGGTATTGGCTTGATATTGATTGGCAGTTAAATGATCCTAGACAACGACAAATCACCAATGGTAAATATCTCTGTGGAGAGAAACATGCTGAGGCCTGTTTATAGACACAAAGTTAGCTACTGTAGCAGTGTGTTCCAGGCCTACCCATTAGACACTGAAGGCTGCACCTCTGATCACTCTCCAAGAACCTGTTGATTTTACCACATGCATTCTTAGCATTTTACATTGATTTATTCCATAATCAAACTGATCCACTGAGCTAGAGTCCTACAGTTCTGTTTGATTTGCAATTTTTCGTCTGTGTTGGATTGAAACAATTGTTTTTGTCAGTTAATCCTTCAAGGCACTATCACACAGCTGCTCTTTAGAGTTTTTGTCATACTAACTTTGACATCTTTTTGAACTTGTTTGCTTGAGAAAGACCAGTGATGTGCTCCTTCTGACTTGTTCCCTTCCCAAGCATGTCTGTGCATTTTCTTATTCTGTGCGTGTGTGTGTGTGTGTGTGTGTGTGTGTGTGTGTGTGTGTGTGTGTGTGTGTGTGTGTGTGTGTGTGTGTGTGTGCATGTGTGTGCATATGTGTACGTGCGCGTATGTTCTGATTGAGTGTATGAGTACTGTATGATGTAGCATGTTTGTATGCGGTTCACTTAGTTTGCATGAATAAACGTCCCTTAAGCGAAAGAGGTCTGATTGTGAGTGAATGTGCTGCTGCCTTCAGGGTAAAACCTGGTGGACATGGATCCTTTCTCTGGACGAGACCTCTGGCTAAATGAAACGAGTGTGAATGAGTCTGGGATTCTGTTTACAAGTCAACCAAGTTGGCTCATTTAAGACAAACCATATGTGGGAAGGAGACGTGGCACTCCAGTCTCGTTGCTCAACACAATCTGTTATTTTGTTCCTTATATTGAGTTAAAAAAAAAAAAAAAACGTTCATGTTACACGTACCGCACTTGCAATGCTTCGGTTCGCAGCTTTTGAGGAGTTTCCAGTTGTATATTCCCTGACCATGAGTTTTGAAAGCAATTTAAAGTAACTGAGCGAACAGAGGGTATTGTCTAGTGGTGGGATAACCTTCACTGTGTGAACCATAGGAAAAACCCTAACATCAGGATTCTGTGGCATCTCCGGTTCACAGTATTTATTTTCGTTTTTTAAATCAAACACACCTCAAATACTTTCAAATGACCCAAGTCTGAGCCTCAGAGCCAGGGCCTGGGTTGGTTCTGTGTAGACCTAGGGTAAACTCGTTGTTATCCTTTCAATTTCTTTAGTTTCTACTTGTTTCTGCCTGGATAAAAATAACAGACAAGGCAGACATCAGCAATGATACATACTGTAAGTAAATTATTACAAATAGTATTTTGAACCAGGTCTGTTCTAGACTGACTGGCAGCATCCTGTAGCCTGGTCTGGTCTGGTCTGGCCTGGTCTGATCTGGTCTAATCTGGCCTGCTCTGATCTGGCCTGGTCTGATCTGGTCTGATCTGGCCTGGTTTGATCTGGTCTAATCTGGTCTGACCTAGCCTGGTCTGATCTGGCCTGGTCTGATCTGGTCTAATCTGGCCTGGTCTGATCTGGTACCCATTACAGACCTCTCCTTTCTCTAGCTGTTCACAACCAAGACTTCCTCCAGCTGCGACTACATCTGGGGCCTGCGTGCTTGTGTGTGATAAAGAGGTAGAGGGAGAATAAGTGTGCGCACGCATGTGTGCGTGTGTATGTGTGCGTGTTTGCGTACGTGTGTGTGTGTAACCTCTAGGTTTCCATCTGAGCATCTCCCTTTGTGAGTGTTCCAGGCTTGAGGAGGAGAGCTTTGTTTAATGATGTGTCCGCTGATCCGCTGGCCGGCTGGACAATGAGAGGATAGCAAGACTGATGATGATGATGATGATGATCTTCCTCATCCTTTGTGTTACTCTTCATCCTTCATCCTCTCTTCACCATGGCGCCGATATAAATCATACACTGCACATCCACTTCTTTCTTTAACCTCTCCCTCTCTTCACTGTCCCCTCACTACTCCCTCCTAAATGCCCCACATCCCTGTATAGACCATGAGAACTCAAATTTTGTGTCATGTCTGTCTACTGTATGCATTTCATAACCTGAATGATACTACAGTATGTACTCTGACATCTCCTTAGTTCACCATGTACTGTAAATCTGGACAGGAGACTGGCTGAGTCTGTGTCAAGCTCACACTGACCGCTGCAGCTTACAGTTCATAGGAATTTGAATCAGCTGCTCACATTGAGATTACTAGCTACTGTAATATACAGACAGTGTGCTTTGTTTAAAGAAGCAAAAAACTAGCAAAAGCAAATAATTGTGCAGGACAAATGCAAACTCTCTGAAGAGTATAGTTCTTGAGTTCTTTTTATTGTCAATGTAATAATTTCTTTACAAAAAATAAAAAATAAGATCCAATCGCACACTTTACAGAATAAAATATTGCTCTCTTAAAAAAAGAAATATGAACACCTCTGCACAAACAATGAACACATTCTGAGGAGAAAGATTCTTCTTATCAATATCTTATCAATATAACAATTAACATTCAAGGCACAGGGATGCTCTCCTTCTCCTTATTCAACAGCATGGCTATGTCTATTGTCTCTTACTGACCACTGACCAGAAAGGATACAATACGGCCAAAAGCTTTTCTAGTTATTGCTTTCACCTACCTATCTTTTCCAGATCAATGACGACTTGTCACTCTGGATATTGTATCAATGGCTAAAATTAAAACAATTAAGCTATTTAATCAAACAGGAATTGCTGAGTGAGTGATTTAGTTTTAGGACATATATGATCCCATATGCTGAAGTTCTGTTTTTACTTGGGGGGTGGGGGGGGGGTGACTGGGTTTCAGCCTAACCCAAGAAAAAGTTAACCTGACTCGCCAGATGGTTTGCTTCATATAACCATCTGGGAACTCTCCGTTGGAAACTGTTTGGAAAAGGGCACGCACTTTCAAAAATACTTGGCAGGTGATTGGATGAACCATCTGAAAGATATCTGAAAAGTTCTATCACGTGCTAACTTCAACCGTCCGTGCGTCATAAACCTGCTCATCATAGCTGTTTGTATTTCAAATTCCTCAGAACCAACGTCGATTGGCGAGATTATCTTCCGATCGGGCTCAAAATTTTCTCTATCAAGAGTATCCAGACTGATTTGCGAGTAACAGCGTGAGCTTGTGACATCAGGATGGTCTCATGAGGATAAAAAAAAGTACTATTCAATCAATTACTTTCCCACAACATAAGAAACAATTTCCAACAGATATAACTCATTTAAATTATGTGTAAATATATGTAGGTAAACATTTCAAGCACGCATCTCTCTCATCTTTAGCTTGTTTCATATATACAATACATGTTCTTATAAGATGTTATACTGGCTAGGGAAAATCTGTACAAAAGATGTCAAACATGAATAGTATTTATCAAAAAAAGCTAGCAGCATATTAGGATTGTACATGATGATGCAGGACCACAATGGCCAACAGACAGGCAGTGATGCGTCGTTCAGATTTATCTGAAACGTCTGAGCAAACACTTTTGGATTCATGGATTTGTTTGTATGTGTGCATGGCAGAGACAGAATAACACACCAACACACAGACATAAACAAACAACCACACACACACACACACACACACACACACACACACTTGCACACACAAACACAAACACACACACTCGCCATGAGAGCTAAAGCCCAGAGCACACCAAATCCAACAGTCGCCCGAGACACACACCCCACAGTTTGCTCTGTCTGTGATGAGGATGAAGTCAAACCACGGTTGACTTGTAATGGTTTACAAACACTGCGCAGAGTTCTCCTATCTTTCTCCCGGTCCGCCCTGAACCTTGACAGATTCAAGTTCAAACAACAGGCTTGGACGGATAGAAGTCCTTGGCAGACTCGGCCCCAGCAACCGTGCGAAGGCTCAATGATCAAAGACGTGGATGCCACAGACTCGATGAACAGAGACCTTCTGACTCTCCATCTCTTATCACAGCAGTACGTCACAGAGCAACAGTCCGAAAACACATCTCTGTCCGAGGAGGAAGAAAACTTGCGGTGGTGATGAAGTGGAGGAGCAATCGAAAGGTTTTCAGTGCAACCCTTGTTTATGTACGAAGGGCAAGCCTTTCTATTTTTCTAGGGCTACATTGGTGGAGTGGGTAGAGTTGATGGATGGTAGAGAAAGAGATGAAGGTCAGAGAATAGGTGGGGTTGGATGGAATGAGGATTGGTTAGGGACATAGGTCAGAGTTTGGGAGTGAGGGTTTGGGGGGGATCAGTTTTATCTTGAAGGTGAGGCAGGGGTCAAGTTCAGGGTCCAGGAGTCAGTACTATCTACGGCAGGCATACGCGTTGATGTTCTTGACGACATAGAAGCCTATAGTCATGGGGGGCATGGCTATCGTCCTTCCCGCCCTCAGCGTCCTTGGCTTCAACTCTGGGAACGTTTCGTTGTCCACCATGAGAAGACGCTCTCCATTCAGCTGCACAGACCTGCAGGGACCAGAGGACATTTTGATAAAGTAGAACAGCGTTGGAATATGGAGCAGTGTAGATAGTAGAATAGGATTACTGTAGGTATAGCACAAAGGATGTTCTCATTCAGATCTGATGTGTGGATGGACCTGAGACCATAAGTTCCAGTGTTTTCTTTGATTCATTCATTCATCTCAAATTTTTACAAGAGACACAGCGACACAACAACAACAACAATAACAACAACAACAACAACAACAACAGTGACTCTGCTTCAGAAAACAGTACAGCATGATACTGAATGGTAGCCTTGCCCACGACAATTTTCCATAGAAATTCTATAAGCTGTTCTTACAGTGTTTTCACACTTGGGGGTGCTACAGTCCCATAATTATAAACCAGAGAGAGAGAGACTACATAGTTCCTTTCTGAATCAGGGATCGATAGGTATGTGATATGATATTGATACGTGACTACTTTTATAGGTGCATTCCATCCAAAATAAAAAAGAATGAAATATTATTGATCACAATGCTGTTTAGGATTCGGCCAGTGTACTGAAAACATGTTTGGTTCTGTGGTAGCTCTGGACCAGGTCATTAGTAAGACGGGAGCTCTCCCTTACGCCCTGTCAAAGACCATTTCTCCATTAGACCAGCTCTTCACTCTCGCAAGGATCTTGGAGGGGGCTTGGGAGTTTGCCCAACCTGTCTACATGTGTTTTGTGGGTTTGGAGAAGGCTTATGACCGGGTCTCTCGAGAGATATTGTTGAGGGTTCTGCAGGAGTATAGGGTGAGGGGGTCCCTGCTCAGGGCCATCCAATCTCTGTACATCTAGAGTGAGGGCTGTGTCTGCACCCTCTGCAGTAAGTCAGATTAGTTTCCAGTAGGGGTTGGCTTCCGTCAGGGCTGCACTTCATCACCACTTGGATCGCGTCGCTGCTTTTTGCAGATGATGTGGTCCTGATGGCATCATCGGCCTGTGACCTCCAGCACTCGGTTCACAGCCAAGTGTGAAGCAGCTTTGATGAAAATCAGCGCCTCCAAATCTGAGGCCATGGTTCTCAGCAGGAAACTGGTGGATTGTCCACTCCGAATAGGGAATGAGTCCTTATCCCAAGTATGTGGGGGTCTTGTTCATGAGCGAGGGGACTATGGAGCAGGAGTTTGGCCGGAGAATCAGAGCAGCAGCAGCGGTTCTGCAGTCGCTTTACCGCACTGTTATGATGAAAAGAGAGCTGAGCCAAAAGGCAAAGCTTTCGATCTACCGGTCTATCTTCGTCCCCACCCTCACCTATGGTCATGAAGGATGGGTCATGACCGAAAGAACGTGATCAAGGATACAAGCGGGTGAGATGAGTTTTCTCAGGAGGGTGGCTGGTGTCTCCCTTAGAGATCGGGTGAGAAGTTCAGTCATCCGTGAGACACTCGGAGAAGAGTATGCATTGAAAGGAGTCAGGTGAGGTGGTTCGGACATCTAGTGAGGATGCCTCCTGGGCACCTCCCTAGGGAGGTGTTCCAGGCATGCCCAGCTGGGAGGAGGTTGCGGGGTAGACCCAGGGCCAGATGGTGGGATTACATCTCCTAAAGATCCCCCAGGCAGAGCTGGTTGATGTTGCTAGGGAAAGGGATGTCTGGGGCCCCCTGCTGGAACTGCTGCCTCTGTGACCCGACCCCGGATAAGCGGACGATGATGGATGGATGGATTAAAACTTGTTAATTGAAAGTCGTTTTTGACTTCATGAGTGATACCCAGAAGAAAATGTGTTTCTTTCCCAGGACATTTCTTTCCCCATGTATATCTATGGGAAATAGTCTTTTAGCCCCCAAATGCGTCATTTGACTTGCAAAACTATATATAAATACTAAGTATGTTATCCATCCAAGACAACAGACGCTATAAACTGTGTCGGCTCTCATTCACTCCCTCGCGCACTAGGCAGATTCTGTGTTCCTTTTGTATCAGAAATGTTGGGATTCCTGAGGTCGACGTCAAAATTGTCATCATATATGTCACCTGAACTCGCGATATCCATTAGCATTTTACTCGGGGTAAAAAATGCTTCCTGACTTCATCACCGTCAGCTGCTGACGTCAATCAAGATGGCTATTCCATGCATCAACAATAAGTGAAAGCTGTAATATTTATTATATATTTTTATTAGCCCTTCTGTCTCATATGTGTCTCATTAAATCAGTCATACACACAGTACTGTCCAACATCTATCAGTGGACAATGTTGCTACTAAGTTTATATGCGCAAAATGTTATCACCTGGTATTGCTAACAATGGCTAACTTGGCTAGAACTACGAAGATATAAGTGGGTTTTTCACATGTTGTTTCTGGAAAGCATTCAACTGGGATATGACATCGTCACAGGTGCCAAATCCGGAACTCCGATACAAAAGGAACGCAGCAAGAGTGACAGGCTTGCAAGAGAAGGGGTGTCAGATGTCACTTATTATTTAAGTGAGTCTAGAGCAGCCCTCCTTCTTTCACATCTTAAACTTCATAGAAGTGGCTGTATGTAGGCTACCATGTTCCCACAGGGTGTTCCGTTACAGTTTCAATAAACATTTTGCAATGTTTTGTCGGGGCTGAACTCACCCCTGATTCATCATCCTGATCACGCGGTCTCTCTCCACAACAGAATGTGAGATCACGTGCTCAGGATGATGAAGCCAGGCTAGTGGAGATATCATGGATGTATTAATAGAACTGGATACAGCCACTCCATTCACTGACCGCTAACAACAATGAAGCCCTATTGAACCGCGCCATCTTGGCAAATTTGTAGTCATTTGGCTATTTCCGGTGACTTTTGACTTGCGCAGTTGAGCTTTTCTGTCCGACGCGCGTCCACGAAAAAGTTCACCTTTATGTGAAATGTAGACGCACGTTCCCGGCTCTCTCGGCTCTCCCCGCTTTGATTTAGCAATGAAAACCGGCTTGCATATTAACCTGTTTTTGTCAAATATATCCATTGGAGAAATTATTTTTTCATCCAGGCATCTTAGTTTTAACAGGTTAAATATAACTGAACATGTTTTGTTTGCTAGTAGATGGTATTCATTCCGTTCGCGATAACGTTCTTGCAGCCAGGCTAAATTCCTCCAGGGAGCCAGTGACCGGCGAGTTGAAGAGCTTCACTCCCCGCCAGCAGGAGCTTTGGCCGCGGCTACCGCATCTCGGATAACCCGCTGAGTTCCTGGCTGCTATTTCACATTCGCCCTTGATCAATCGAATCTTATCTCCGTATAAATACACATTAAGCCTATATCGCCTCATTCACCACAAAATATGTTTCAATCTGAGGTTATTTTCATAGATAGATTTTGCCTAATTTTTGATAATTTACTGCCATGCAGGCCGTCTGCGCTGTCCCCAGCACCACCTTAACAGAGGAAGTTTGAAATGTCTAAATATTCCCAAGCATGTATTTCCATTCGTAAATCACATTAGCTGACCTGCCCGGACAACTGCATCTCATCCGATAAACATAGCCTATGAACAATACATCCATGATGGCAAGCCAGAAACGCAGACACAAGTTCAAGTACCACAAATAAAGGTAGCCTATTAATTCTAACATCAACGGGGTCCCGGCTTAAGTCTTTTAATACCATCCATCGTCATCCGCTTATCCGGGGTCGGGTCGCGGAGGCAGCAGTTCCAGCAGGGAGCCCCAGACATCCCTTTCCCTAGCAGCATCAACCAGCTCTGCCTGGGGAATCTTTAGCCGTTCATAGGCCAGTGCGGATGTTTAATCAAATGTGTTAAGGAAAATGACCACAAAAAAGGAGAGTAGTCAAAGCACACCGCTCAAAAAGGGCTTAATACATACAACAAACTGATCAGGCTAATCATTTTTTAATGAAAATGACCACAAGACAACCTCTTGTGCATAGTTGAAATGGTAGTGGGATACGGTGATAAACTGGAGTGATCATTTGACAGCAATTATTAGCCTTTTCCAGGAATGGACAGAAATGGGATATTTTTAGAATAACAGTAATTTATTCACATACAATGGAAAGGAGTTGATGTGTAGCATGAAGATGAAACGATACACTGAGTTTGGGTGTTTTCAGTCAACGTTGGCACCGCTTCTAGCTATCGAATGGCCGACTGGTGTAAGATGGATAGCCTAACGCAGGGGTGTCAAACTCAAATACACAGTGGGCCAAATATTAAAACTTGAACAAAGTCGCGGGCCAACATTGAACAAATGAAAATTTTAATATGGACCCAAACAAGTTTTGCTTTAACATTGAATATGCACTTATCACTTTCGCTTTTGGTGCGCATCAATGGTGTGCACTAACATATGTGAATACGCCCTCAGACACAAGTGTTGGTGCTCCATCTGCTCAGTAGAGAAGCTTGTAAAACCCTGACTGTCCTGCAGACAGACAGACAGCCGGCATGCAGACAGACAGCCAGGCAGACAGGCAGACAGACAGCCAGGCAGACAGACAGACAGGCAGGCAGACAGACAGGCCGGCAAGAAGGCAGACAGGATTGAATGAACAGGAACAGAGCAAACACAGTCTCTATCACAGTGAGACGTTACATAACGTAAAGCTTCTGTTTTCTGCCTTTCTTTTCGCCATTTTTAAGAAGGGGTAACACGGTTACAGTTGTAGTATGAGATTGCTATGACTACTGTCACAGAAGAGAGGGCGTTTCTGGGTCCTGACTTGATTGACGCGCCAAACCAACAGCAGAGCATTATGGGATTTGTAGTATTAGCGGGGAATGCGCTGTATAATACTGGCGGGCCAGCTCTAGTAGTCATTTGGTATTGCCTCGCGGGCCAAATATAATTACACTGCGGGCCAAATTTGGCCCGCGGGCCAGAGTTTGACACCCCTGGCCTAACGTTAGAGAGAGAAATGTAGGCTATGGTTATGTTAATAAAGCTAACAATGATGTTGTAACATGCATGCAGCACTGCCCATCTGATCTGAACGATTGATTCATTATTACCATGGATCGGTATTGGGATTGATCAAGGGCGAATGTGAAATAGCAGCCACGAACTCAGCGGGTTATCCGAGATGCGGTAGCCGCGGCCAAAGCTCCTGCTGGCGGGGAGTGAAGCTCTTCAACTCGCCGGTCACTGGCTCCATGGAGGAATTTAGCCTGGCTGCAATAACGTTATCGCGAACGGAATGAATACCATCTACTAGCAAACAAAACATGTTCCGTTATATTTAACCTGTTAAAACTAAGATGCCTGGATGAAAAAATAATTTCTCCAATGGATATATTTGACAAAAACAGGTTAATATGCAAGCCGGTTTTCATTGCTAAATCAAAGCGGGGAGAGCCGAGAGAGCCGGGAACGTGGGTCTACATTTCACATAAAGGTGAACTTTTTCGTGGACGCGCGTCGGACAGAAAAGCTCAACTGCGCAAGTCAAAAGTCACCGGAAATAGCCAAATGACTACAAATCTAGCCAAGATGGCGCGGTTCAATAGGCCTTCACTTTAGATTTCGAATCCTGGGGGCTTGGGAGATATGTACTATTCAAGTGCAAAAAATGCTTTTCATATAAAAGTTGGGGGAGGGTGGAAAATCAAGCCACCTTGGAGAAAAGGCTTCCATCATTTGAAAAACATTCGAAAAAAAATGTGAATACAAAAATGTATTATCAGTAGATACTGAAGAGCAGACTGAGTTAAAAAAACTCATGGAGAAATGTATAAAGGCCGTTTCAGACGAGGAGCGATATCCGCGCACTGTAATTCATTTTCTATGAGAGAGGCGAGCGGACAATTTGGGAGCCGCGGACAATCTGGGGCGGAGCGGCAAGCGGGCGCGACCCCGTGAAATTGTCGCGCGCGTGCTCGTTTCGTGCACACGCCCGCCCGCGACAAGAGCTGAATTGTAGCTTTCCCCGCTGCGCGCAGGACGCATGCGTCTCCCGCTGATCCGAGCGAGAACGCAGGCGGAATATCGCTCCCCGTCTGAAACGGCCTTAATAATAATTACAGGACCTCGAGGGGTCTTTATTCAACCACATGGCAGGTGACACAAGTAGCCTACACACACACACACACGCAGCTTCTGCGGTGGAATTTATCCTCTGCGTTTTCCCATCCAAGCCGTCCTCCTCGTCCTCGTCAGTGGCGCCTGGGGACCAAGTCCAAGTGCTCAGTCCAGGTCCTGGTCAGGGACCGGACTGAAGAGCATGTTTTTTGCATGAACACGGGGAGAACATGCATACTCTGCACAGAAAGGCCCGGGAGATATACCACCTGAGTACCTGACAACCCTGGGAGATATACCACCTGAGTACCTGACAACCCTGGGGAGAACAGCCCCAGTGCTGACATCGTCCTAAGCAGGAATCGAACCCAGGACTTTTTTGCTGTGAGGCAACAGTGCTAAATACTGCGTAACCATGGTCCCTGAGCATGTAAGGGAGAGGTCCTGCCTCACTAACTCCCTGGACCAGAGCTAGTTCTGTGGGAACAGAAATATGTCTCAGAGCAGGGACATATTGATATACTAAAAAATAAAAACAAAACAATAATTTTGCACAATTATGTTTTGCAGGTTTTTATGAGGTTGGATCATTCCCATAGTCATTAACAACTGGCTGTGTCTGCTGGCTAGCTGCAGCCTGGGGAGTATCATCTGCCTGGGAGCTAACTGGTAGTGAAGGCCTAATGAATGTCAATGTGGTGAGGTTTCCACTATCGTGCCAAAACTGCATCAAATCAGCAAAATAAGAAAAGTTATTGAACGATTCGAAATTATAACATTTTCCATTGAGGAGGAAAAACCTCACCAAGATGAGTTTGAATGGGTGGAATTGTAAAACTGTTTCTTTGAACAATTGAAGGCATAAGCTAGATGCTCCCACGCAGCCATCATGTCTCCAGAACTTTTCCACTCTCTCCATCTTGAGTGAACAGGCTTCTGTCTGTCTCTGTCTGCCTGTTTGTCTGCCTGCTTCTCTATCTATCTATCTATCTATCTATCTATCTATCTATCTATCTATCTATCTATCTATCTATCTATCTATCTATCTATCTATCTATCTAACTAACTAACTAACTAACTACCTATCTACCTACCCACCTACATACCTACCATGACCATAATATTCCAGTGATTTTAGAATCACAGTGATCAGTTAAGATAAAAAAGTGTTGGAACTTTATTATTTTCCACAGCTGTGGATAAGCCTTCCTGTTATTTTAGAATGATTAGAGAATTAGAAAATCACCTCATTATTATATCCTGGAAGAATCCTAGAGAAGAATCAATATTTCCCAAAGATGAACCACATCCCATAAAATACAGTAATCCATAAATATACTACACCAGTTCATGTTACACATCCTAGACATGACTGTCCCCTGACACGATCTGTTTGAACAGTTTAGTCTTCAAACCAGGGCTAGGAAGGTATAAGGTGTCTGAATGACTACATAGCAGAGTTTCTGATTGCCCCTGTTCTGCGCTGAATAATTTTATTTTTTAATAAAACCAATATTTCAAGCAATAAGATGAACTAAACCTTAGACCGCCGCCCCTTTTATGTTAAAAATATTTTAGATTGGTACTACACTGAACGTTTTTTGGGGGGGAAAAAACTTTTTTTAAAACAAAACCCAACCAAATTCCATTCAATTGGCCCCACATGGGACCTTGTTTTAGGTTCAGGCATTGTTCTAGACATCTGGCTTTGCTAAAACCTTAATAAAAGTGTCTCCTTTCACCCTCCCCATGGTGAGAGAAAGTACTTAGGGCCTTAACCCAGGCCGGCGTTCCGCTGCGCTGCTTACAGTCCCATTAATTACCAGCTAATCCACACTGAGCACCGCAAACATCCTCCCTCATTACACTCCTACTGCTGGACCAGGGCTGCCAGAACAACAGGGTGTGTGTGTGTAGGTGTCATATCTCACACACCACAGGCGCCGCAACACACACACACACACACTGAAACAAACGTACACACACACACACACAAACACACACACACACACACACACACACACACACACACACACACACACACACCAAAACCCTCATCATTAGCCTGTTATTTGAGGATTTGAGGATTGGGTGAGAGTCAGAATACCAGAGCAGGGGTTCAGGAAGGTGAGACCTGATAGCCCGAGGGCTGGAGGAGATTACTACCAGAGGCCTGGCACTGCTGTTTCCTCCCATACACCAGGGTACCAAAAATCCCAATAAAAATTTAAATGAATTCCTTTAATTCAGACTTTTTACCTATCCACATTAAAAATAAGATATGCCATGTTAAATCTATGGAAAAGCCATGCAGGGGAAACCAGGAGCAGATGGCTTAATCTGATGAAAAAATGTTTAATTATTAGCCCTTCAGATGAGGCAATCAGATAGAAAATGGAGACCTTGGATATTTGGTGAAAAACAATTTCTTTAAATAACTTTTAGAGCAATAGCTCAAAATTAAAGAAGCCGGGAGACCTACACCTGCACTTGAGAGAGGACAGCACAAAGGAGAATAGGGTTGCAAAGGGGAGGAAAATGTCCAGTACATTTACCATGGGAAGTTAAGATGGGGAATTTAGGAATTTAATTTTTACCTTATAACAGCTTTTTTTCAACAACTTTTTATTTTACTATATAACATTTATTTTAGGATTTTTCACCGGATTTGGAAGCCGATTTATCCTGAACTAGTGTCCAAGTACTCCCTATTATCTGTTGAGGAGGACTGGTCACACAGCCCGGCTGGTTGCAATACAAAGGGAAAAGACAACTCCTTGACTATCTATAGCTTGCAACCGTTATTCCGACCCCAGACAGTGTTGCTGTGGTGTGACAAACCCTCAAGGTGAGATTAAACTAACCACCCTCAGGGAGTGGCAGCCCAATAGGCCCCTCCCTCTGGGATCTAGCCATACTCAGATCTGGCGAGACCGCCGACCCCCGGTGGGCAGCTGCACTGAAACATGATGCATTAGACCGCTACACCACTTCAGACCCCTATAACATGGAACTTAAATGAGCTTAGTTGGGAATCTTGTTGATCTTGATTAAAACAACCTGAATTAATGCGAATTCAGTTGAATGTGCCACTCCCTTTGGGGATCCGGCCATACCCGGATTCCTCAATCACATGTGCAGTGCATTCTTCCATCACATGCACAGCTAATTCATAGCATGTCTGCTATGACAAAACAAAATATTTATACAGTATATATGTCTGTATATGACAGGGTAAATACAGTTGGTATGAATAACCCCAAAATTCCCAGTGTATTCCCTTTAATTCCTGTTGATTCCCATTAATTCCCATAAATTCCCATTAATTCCTATGGAAAGTTTCCAACTTTGAATATTCCCAATATGGGAGCTAGCTATGTTTCAGAAGCAACTGGTAGCCAATTGCACCCACCATATTGTCTAATTGTCCCCTTGTTGCTATAGAAGATGGTAGAGGTAGGCTATCAGAAAGGTATGCTATCAGAGAGGTAGGCTATCAGAGAGGTAGGCTATCAGAGAGGTAGGCTATCAGAGATGTAGGCTATCAGAAAGGTATGCTATCAGAGAGGTAGGCTATCAGAGAGGTAGGCTATCAGAGAGGTAGGCTATCAGAGAGGTAGGCTGGTAGGTTTAACAGGCTGGGAGAATGGAGCCTCTGGAACTCTTTCAGAGCGGATGTTTCTTATCAAAGCTGTGCCGGTTTTCAACTTCAATAAACCTGGACACGTATTATGATAATCAGATTTTATGGCCAATTCTGAACGGTGGCTTGATACTCAGCATCTGCTGTCAGTGACTAATTTGCTCTCTCCCCTGCTTTGAGTTCTGCAGAATAACACAGACCAATTGATCAAGGGCATATAAGGGAGTAAACAATGTTCTAGAGAAATCTTGCTTGAGCACTTGCTTGCTAAGTGTGTGTGTGTGTGTGTGTGTGTGTGTGAGAGAGAGAGAGATCCCTGTACCCCCTGCTGATCTGACGTATCTCACAGTTTGGCAAAACACATTTACTACCAGCATTTATGTTATATCTTCCATCTTATTTTTAAATTTTTATGTGAAGCATGTGTGCATGTAAATTATCTGTTGTAAAGCACCTTGTGCTGCATTTATTTGTATGAAAGGTGCTAAACAAATAAAGTGTATTATTATTAGCGGTCAAGCACCAAAAATAAAGTTTATTATTATTAGCGGTCAAGTACCGAAGGTGCGTAGAACCCTATTGTAATTGTTGGTATACTTATTATTTTCCTTAACGCCCTCAAATAACTCTTGAGGTCCTCAACAAAAAATGCTGTAACTCATCATGTTGCAACTACAGACCATGAGTAACTATGCCATAAAGACTCACCATGATTCTCCCATAGGTGGCGCTATAATAAGCAATTTAGCGTACAATGCTGCCATGTCCGCCCCGACTGACGAAAATGTATGAAACTTGGTAGACGTAGGGTATGTCATACCTCATGAGGAACAACTTTGCAATTTGGACCCATGATCTCCGCCATTATGGATTTGGGTACAGGTTGAAAATTTGGCAAAACCTACAAAAAGTTTATTCTCATAAACAGTAAGTCTGATTGGACTGAAATTTCATACATATGTTTAGGGTGCATGTCTCCCTATAGGGTGTTCACATCTAAGAGATACAATCCAAGATGGTGGAGAAACTGGCATTTAAAAATGAAAAAAAGTAATAAAAAAAATTGGGCTGCAAAGTGTTTATCATTTTTTACAACAATAATCTATGGACATGAAACTCACTGTACATAGATATGGCCCTATCATGTTGCACCATGTCGAAGCATTTGCAGATTCGCCCATAGGTGGTGCTATAATGAGCAATTTAGCATACAATGCTTGACATTTCCACCTCATTGGATGAAAATGTATGAAACTTGGTACACTTACATCATTCCTCATGCAGAACAAACTTTCCATTTGCCATAGTCTCTGCCATGATGGATTTGGCTGCAGTTAAAAAATTTGGCAAAACCTACAAAAGGTTTCTTCTCATAAACTGTAAGTCCGATTGGTCTGAAATTTCACACGAAGGTTTAGGGTAAATGTCGGCTAAGAATTTCAATCCAAGGTAGTAGAGAAAAAAAAAAAGGGCCACAAAGATCAAGTGCTTATAATTTTGTATAACAATAATCTAGGGACATTAAACTCACTGGACACGAAGAGGGCACTACCATGTTGCACCACGTCGAAGCATTTGCAGATTTAACCATAGTTGGCGCTATTGTTAACAAATCAAAACGCAAATTTAAAAGTCCTGGCATTTCCACGCTGTTAGACAAAAAGGTATGAAACACTTATGTCATCCCTCATGTGATACAAATTTGCCATTTGGATCCATGATTGCCATGATGGATTTGGCTGCAGTCTGATTGGTCTGAAATTTCACAGGTATGTTTAGGGTGCATGTCTTCCTATAGGGTATTAACAGCTTAGAAATCAAATCCAAGATGGCTGATAAACTGGCATTCAAAAATGAAAAAAAAAAAATTGGGCCACAAAGTTCTTTTGTACAACAATAATCTAGGGAAATTAAACTCACTGGATATGAAGAAGACACTATCATGTTGCACCACGTCGACGCATTTGCGTGACTCTAGCACTCACATGGTCAGTAGGCTACACGCACTGGTGGTGGGGGTGCAGGTGGGACGGGAGTACATTATGCACTATGTGCAAAGCCACGCCCATCACACTTTCATTTCCACTGATGTTATAACTCAAATGTGCTGTAATAGTATGGCCTGGCATGGGCGCTCATTGCTGCGTGCGCTCGTTGCAGTGTGGTCGTTGCAGCGTGGTCGCTTGAAGCTTGACCCCGTATAGCTGCTTGCGGCTTTAATTATTATTATTATTGATAAGTCTCTAGGCAGTGGAGCGCCATTCTCTATGAAGAGATTCAGCATGTCAAAAAAGATCTCCCTGCTGGAGGAAATGAAACATTGTACCACCTTCTAAATGGTAAAATCTTCTTTTTATGACCTGGCAGGAATCTACATCGGATTTTCCCATATACAGTACTTTAGAATTGTGGAATTTGGTAATAAAAATGGAATTTTCCATAATTTGGCTGAAACTTTTTTAAAATGTCATTCTGGTAGCCTCATTATTATGGTAACCTAAATAATTTCCCAATTGTAGGCTTAGAGAAATATTTCCGTTTAAGATTGGACTTGGCTGTCACTTTAAGAAACATGTTGAAATTTACAAGTCTTCAAAAAACGTTAAAAAAATAAAAAAATAGACCCTAACCCCTAAATTCAGAGCAGAGCAATACCCAGAGGATTAATATGGGTCAGGTGATAAGCTGTTCTGCAAATTAAATTGGAAAAAACAGTATTTGTGAAAAAGTAAAACGGAATTTTGAAAATAAATAAATAAACGGATTTCATAGGGCCCTAGATTAACTTAAATCTATGCTACATCTATCTAGCATATCTATGGTTTGACTATAAACACATTTCCATGGGCAGCAAAGTCACATTCACAGATGAAGAGGAGCTTTGTGTCAGATGAGCTTTGCCTTTCCTAGACAGTGATCCAGACTCACATCAGTAGAGCCGTGCAGAAGAAAGTCCGCCCCTTCCCACCCTCCTGCCTAGAGCACTGAGCAGTCAGGCCGTGAGGCCACAGTGTTATGGTAACCTGGAGCTTGTTACGTCAGTGTGTGTATGGAACGGGACACTATTAGAGTAGCACATGGATGTTTGGTCCGAAAACACCCATGGTGTGTGTGTTTCTTTGTGAGTGTGTGTGTGTGTGCGCGCACTCACTTGGCGTGGAGTCCGTCATTGCCGTAGGGCTGTAGCAGGTACTGATGGACCGTCTTGTTCCGTAAGGTTCCTGCCAGCTTGATTTTCTTCCGTGAACGATGCAAGTTGATGATGTAGATGGTTATTGATCCACGCACATAGTTATGACTGAATGAAAGAGAGAAAAAAGATAAATAATCATCACGAGAAATAATAGATAAGGTGATAAAGGCATAACCCGGGGTTGGGAAAACAGTGCTTCCCCTCCCCAACTAGCTAGCTCCAAGTTCAGAGAGTTGTTCAAAGATGTCTGTTCAGATGCAGAAATCCCAGATTATGGCTTTAGTGTATTTTCTCAACTCCATTAGTAATGACTTAAGATGATAATCAATAATCATTGAGAGACTTTATGAAATGTGTGCATCACAATATTTTCTTTCCAAAAACAAAGATAAGGGTTATTTTCTCTCAAGCGTCCTCTCTGTCATTATCTTCAGAGAAGCTTCCCAGTATGGTCCTCTGCCAAGCACCATACTACTCCTGACTCCTGGTAACTAAAGACAAGGGTAGTAAGCCTACCATGTATAAAAACAGAAGAGGAGTGATAATGTTACCTCATATGGCAGCGTTGAAACAAAGTACCCATCCCTATGATCTCATTACTGGAGTCTTTTAACAAGTCGTAATGCCTTGCACTTTATTAGAACCCCTAAACATCTGTTTCAGCGAGAGTTGAATGACATGAAACCATATTTAATTGAAGCATTACATAGTACTCTGACACTGGTGAGTGTCCTCAGCAAGATGACAGAACGGCTTCTCTCTGTTTCCTGTCCGTGGGCTGGCAGGTCAACCACGGTGTGAAAGGGAGGAGAGCGCTACAGTTACTCTGACCGCTGGAGCACCCAACCGCCTTCCCCTCCTGGGTGAGAGATCCAGGGACAGGACTTAGTGGGATATTAGCGGAAGGTAAATCACAGAGCACAGAGATAAAGGCCCAGCCGATAAGATCTAATAAGGAGCCCGATATGGAGGTAGGAACAACGGCTGAGCTGATTAGAAACATCTGTTCCTGAGGGGGGGGAACAGGGCCTGGTGAGGTCTGGGAGTTCTGTTACTGTCAGCAGTCTCTACATTTCTCCTTCTCTCATCCCTCCATCCAGCGCCGGCGTTACCTATATGCAGACCACACATGCTGTGCGTGGGGACTCGCGGCTGTGTGGGACCCTGAATAGTGTGTGTGTGGGGGGTGGGGGGTTCTTGTGGAATTCACACGTGTCCTGCTCCTTCACCTAGAGCCACCCATGCCTCCTCCTCCTCTCATCCCTACATCTCTCTCTGTCAGCAGTTTTTCCATCTCTCCTTCTCTTATCCCTCCATCTTTTTGATCTACGTATCTCTCTTTTACTAGTCTCTCTATATCTTATCTCGCCATTCCACCATCTCTCTCTTTCTCTTGGCCTCAGGATTCTGTGTCATACCTACAGTGTCGATCTCTACTCCACATCTTGGTGTGTCTAATTAAAGCCATTTCTGCTGGTAGTGGTGGTCATGATGGTGGTGCTGGTGCTTTTGGTGGTGGTGGTGGTTTTGGTGGTGGTGTTGGTGGTGGTGGTAGTGCTGGTGGTGGTAGTGCTGGTGGTGGTGCTGGTAGTGGTGCTGGTAGTGGTGATGGTGGTGGTGGTGGTAGTGCTGGTGGTGGTGCTGGTAGTGGTGCTGGTGCTGGTAGTGGTGCTGGTGGTGGTGCTGATGATGATGGTGGTAGTGGTGGTGGTGGTAGTGCTGGTGGTGGTGCTGGTAGTGATGGTGGTGGTGCCGGTAGTGGTGGTGCTGGTGATGGTGGTGTTGCTGGTGATGATGGTGGTAGTGGTGGTGGTGCTGGTAGTGGTGGCGGTGCTGGTGATGGTGGTACTGGTAGTGGTGGTGGTGCTTGTGATGGCGGTGGTAGTAGTGGTGCTGGTAGTGGTGGTGGTGGTAGTGATTGTGGTGGTGGTGCTGGTGATGGTGGTGCTGGTAGTGGTGGTGGTGGTGCTGGTAGTGGTGGTGGTGCTGGTGATGGTGGTGGTGGTGGTGGTGGTAGTAGTGGTGCTGGTAGTGGTGGTGGTGGTGGTAGTGGTGGTGGCGATGGTGCTGGTGATGGTGGTGTTCGTGATGGTCGTGGTAGTAGTGGTGGTGGTGGTGGAAACGTCTCGGCTTGGGCAGATGAGGTGGGGGAGAAAAATAGGGTCCATGGCCATCAGACGGGGATGTTCTTTCTTAGAGGCATTCCGACCACGCGCGAAAACAGGCTTTCATGTTGTTGGATGTATAGGGGCTTCCGTTTCCAATGAAAAAGATGCGTAACTGCGAGCTAGCTTGGAAGCTAAGATCCTTCGGACTGCTAAGTGGATTGGATGCTAGGCGAATTCTGACCACTACATGGTTGGGAGCACTAAAGCCACTACTGGCTAAAATAGCAGGTTTCAATAAGGCCTCTTTACAAAATAACTTGGAGTAATAAACTGATGAATAAAAGAGTAGACGAATCAAAACAGTGAGTGCTAGTGGGTACTGTCATTGAAGGTATCGGTGTCCTCCAAAGTGGTTGGGGGTTGAGGAGGTTTTGAATGTCTCCGTTTAGAGAGCAACGACGACAACAGAGACGACATCGACAGAACACAGGCGGAGCAGGGGAGGAGGTGGGGCGAGCGCGCAGATACGAGCGCGCAGATACGAGCGATCAGCAGTAATGGCAGAGCGGACGCAGAGCAGAGAACGCGGAAGCAGCGAGCGCGCAGATACGAGCGATCAGCAGTATGGCAAGAGCGAGCAATGACGTGTTTTGACGGCTTAAATACATGCGCTCTAGCGAGCTGAACCAATGCTATGACAGCTGACAGTCAGCTGGTGGGTTGCGTCATACGGGGTGTGACTGATTAGCCTCTGCCGATTAGCCCGGGGTTGACATCCGTGTCTCGCCTGAAGTACTTCGTAGACTTCATTTCAGTCGATCACTTTAGTCAAAATGACCCATTTATTAGCATGCAATAAAGTGTACAGCATATAAATTTTTTTTGCATATGAATTTTGGCGGTGTGATCTGTTCAGGGTGCCCCCTGCCTTCCACGCATGTGGAAAGCGGCAATCTAGATGTTCCCGGGCTGGGAACAGGGATGGAAGAGGGAACGGCATCTAGCCCCCTGCCTCTATGACGATCAGAGTGGGCCGCGATCGGGAAGATGCTCGGAGGTAACTCAGCCCACTAAGACCGTCAAAGAGAGCCACTGTGTCTCTGCCTTCATGGTGACCGGAGGGACCGCTGGATGGCCCTTCGAAGATGATTCTGCCCACGGTCACCACGGAGAGCCACAGAGACCAGCTACTACCCTGGCTTCCAATAGCCGACGCATAGTGGAATAGCAGAAGAATGCAGCAATACCCCCCAAAACAAACACACCGGCAGCTCCGAGTGGGAGCACTAGCTTCCACTCGATAATTTTAGGCGATAATTAGATGAACGCACCGGCAGCTCCGAGGCCCACGTGTTACATGAGGGGGTCGGCGGAGCGCTGACTAGGATGGGTAAGCCAATTGCAGCTTGTAAGAACCTGAATAGCCAGCAGGGGGAGCTCTTAACCAACAAACGTGCCGTTTCACCATGGATGTATAATAGAAGTTCATTAAAATATATATTTATAATTATAAGCCAATATTCATTCTAATTTATTAATAAATGCATTAATTTACTCAGTTTATTAATTAATAGTTTCACAAGAAATTACACTATGCATTTTAAATAAGGCCACGCCCGCACAAACCACATGAAATCCGCAGTGACACAACTTGGTTACTGTCAGCTCATCGCTCTGAGCATCCAAAACGGCCTGGACGCCAGGCCCGAGGTAGCGTTCGTAGGCCAATGAAGGGGTCCAGGCAGCGCATGCGAAATTGTACACATGCTACGACAAATTTAACCGACTGAGGCCGCAGCCGTCTGGATCCAACACAGACTATAAATGCTGATAAAACCGAAATGTTAACGGGCATGGAGGTACATCAATGTGGAGCAGAACGCAGTGAAACGAGACCATGCAGTCGTATTGGTTAAAGTGGTCTTGGCTAGACCAGCTCTCATGTATCGGGCAGCGGATTACAGGAGGGCACGAGGGCATCGTTTGGTCCAGACCCATCCACCGAAGGAGGGAAGACCAGGCCGGACGGGGCTGCAGCCGGGCACAGTCCGCGGAACTCTAAATCAAACAGGGACAGCGAGTCAGCGATTCGATTGTTGACGCCGGGGACGAGGACGCGTGGAAAAGAAGTTCCCCTGCCCGGACAGCCATGTGAGGCAGCGCATGAATTATTAATGAACGGAATGTTCGAATGATCATAGTTGATAATATTCACGGTGCATCGTTATCGCAGAAGAGAAAGCGTTTCCTAGACCACCGAGGGCCCCGCAAAAAAAAAAAAATATATATTTTAATCATTTATATATCCACTTTAATTTATACAATTATTTGTCATTCATTTATCTATTAATTTTATTGTAGCGCTATCCAAGAGGACCCCTGGCGGCCAGATGCGCAAACAGTCAGCAACGCGTCCAAAACATGCAGTCTAGAGACTGGGTCGCGACTGGACCGGAGAAATGCACCGAACGCCCGGCACCTGCATGTGCGAGAATTGACCGCTTCGCTGTGCCTATCCCGTATCCCGTTATGGGTGGATGGAAAACAACCAACCGAATGTACATATTGTTCAGATATGTGTAGGCTACAGCAACATAAGAGTGGCAGCCCGACGGCAACCCAAACATGAGCCAATACCACAGCTGCAGCCTACAATTGCTAGCCATGAACGAACTGGTGGATACTGCATATCGCTGCGCAACGTAGGCCTATCCATCTCTAGTCGACAAACCGATCATGCACGCAGCATTATCATTCAGGTGATTAGTCTTTGATATAAACGCAGAGAGGCTAAATGCGAAGAGGCAAATGCAGGATTCCAAACGCAGCGTATAATGACACATCCGACATTGAAGCGTGAAAGCGTAGCATATATTCCTTTTAAATGAAGAAATAAAAGCCTGTAAACCCTGCCCCAAACACTACGGAGGTGCAGGCGACGAACGTAAATGGTGGAAAGAATAAGCACTGCGTTTTACCACAGCCACGATAGTCACATGCACGCAGCAGATTGCAGAGCATAATGGCTTGTACTAAATTGATTACAATGCACAATTTACATTACGTTGCCCTAACCATTGCGGCAGCCTGATGCCACCGACCCAAACCATTTAGAAAGCTAATAAACTGCAACAATTGGTAAGGTGCATCATCGTTGTCATTGTCTCCGAAACTAGTTTAGACACGGCTGAAGGCAATTCGGCTATACTATCCAGGCCTACTATAGGCGAGCCAGCCTTTTCTCCGGAAGCTATTTCAATGCGATCCTGAATGTCAGGTCCCTACCAGAATATGCAGGGGTGGGTCGTATACCCACCTCCCATGTTCTCTGTAAGCGTATTGAGTTGACTCTGGGTGTGAAATGCGCTATTCGAATAAGCTTTGACATTAGCTACACCGAGCGGCTAACGCCAGCTGCGTGGCATCACTCGCAAATCATGGGTGCTAGCGAGTAGAGCAGCAGTTCTGCTGGAACCCTCGGGCTGCAACAAAATTGAAACGCGAGAATCATTCAGCTAGTATTAGCAATCTAAACATAACGATACCCCTATGTGCAATACGGGAACCTCGACGAACGTCAGCTAGCTAGCAAGTGAGCAGTATAGCCTGTCATGCAGCCAGCACCAGCCAGCGAACCCACGAAACAAGCCACGAGGGGAGGACTTTGATGAACTGATTATATAACGAGAATCCACACGGGCACGATCACGCCTGAAACTGCAAACATTTCAATGGTGAATAGCACCCGGCGTACAGTTGAGTAATTGCGGCAGACGAGGCATGGACAACCCGCGACATCAGCGGCTCATGAATGAAACCCAGTGGCCGGCGGCGGAGGCAACGCTTCAAATGGACTTCCCAACTCACAACGCAAGCTATGCGAGCAACGCGACGCAACTGAACCATACGCAATTATGGCATGACGGTGCTACAGAGGGACGTGCACCTCGGCCTCGGAAGCCGGTGCTCCACGATGCCACTAAACGGACCCCCAAATCACGGACCGGAGAGGACGATGCGGGCAGCAGGCAGCAAAAACGCACCAACACAGACACGAGCACGGAATGCAAGCAGAGAACGCGGAAGCGGCGAGGACATCGCAGGCAGCAGGTAGCAAACGCACCAAAACACAAACATGAGCACGGAATGCGAGAGCAGAGAACGCGGAAGCAGCGAGTGCGCAGATACGAGCGATCAGCAGTAATGGCAGAGCAGAGAACGCGGAAGCAGCGAGCGCGCAGATACGAGCGATCAGCAGTATGGCAAGAGCGAGCAATGACGTGTTTTGACAGCTTAAATACAGGTGCTCTAGTGAGCTGAACCAATGCTTTGACAGCTGACAGTCAGCTGGTGGGTTGCGTCATAAGGAGTGTGACTGATTAGCCTCTGCCGATTAGCCCAGCGTTGACATCCGTGTCTCGCCTGAAGTACGTCGGAGACTTCATTTTTACTCGGTCTTGTCTTGGTCACAGAAATAGAATTCAGGATTTTATTTCAAGACAGTGTAAGTGATGCTAGGTAAGCTAATTAGCCAACGTTAGCAATCTGGCTCTGCACCAAAACTCTTCAGAAATCTTTGTCTTTAACCCTCACCCAAATATATTTAGCGAATATTAGCTATATATAAGCTGTGATTTTATATAATAAAATGCATGTTTCAGGGCTCTAGTTTTTGTTACGGCTCGCATGCCCTCGCCTCCACAACCGCCTCCCTCTCTCCCCTCTGGGCCCGCTGCGCGCTCGGGGCGTCCTACGCGCTCTACCGCACGTCGCATCGGCCCGGGCATACAACGTTCTGACTCTCCGGAGTTTCCCCCCACTGCCGGGCGTTCCCCGTCTCCGGCCAGCTCCGCGGACTCGGCAGTCTCCTCCCACTCCGGTGACGTCGAGTCGGATCCCGACATGCCCAGCACATCAGCCCGTGCGCAAAGACAAGAACGGCGCGCTCGTCTCCGACGATGACGCGGGCGCGGCTCTACTCACTCGTTTCCAATTATCATCACCACACCTGTCCCTCGTTCTGCAATCACCTTCAACCTCTACAAGAACCTGGTCTACACTCCACTCATCGCCAGATCTTACCATAATACTCTTGTGGTAAAGTATAGCCTAGCCTACAATCTCCTTACCCGTATTTTGTAGTGTTTTTTCCCGTTCCCCGTTTGTGATTACTCTCACTCACCCTGCCTCCCCTCCTCATCTCTCCAGTTCCTGCCTGACCCACGTCTGTACGATTACCCCGCTCCTGCCTGACCATCGCCTGTACGACCCCGCTCCTGCCTGACCATCGCCTGTACGACAACCCCGCTCCTGCCTGAACATCGCCTGTACGACCCCGCTCCTGCCTGACCATCGCCTGTACGACAACCCCGCTCCTGCCTGAACATCGCCTGTACGACAACCCCGCTCCTGCCTGACCATCGCCTGTACGACAACCCCGCTCCTGCCTGACCATCGCCTGTACGACAACCCCGCTCCTGCCTGACCATCGCCTGTACGACTACCACGCTCCTGCCTGACCATCGGCTGTACGACTACCACATCCCCCTTTGTGATCTTATTAAATCGCCCCTCCGGGCTTTACCGTTCCTTGCCTCCTCCTTTCCTGTTGCGCCTGGGTCCCAAAACCGAACTCTAACAGTAAGATCTGGCCAGTTTTGACCCAGCCAACATGGAGGAGAGACCTGCACCTCCTGGACCACTCCAAGCCCTCCAACAGACCCAAGCTGAGCAACTGCAGCAGGTATCCGACCTGGTCACCGCGCTCAGTGCCCGCCTGGCTCCGTTCCTGAACCCCACCGCTCCACCAAACCGGGAGCCCCATCTCGCCTCCCCGGCCCCCTACGACGGGACATTCACCCTCTGCCGGGAGTTCCTCATGCAGTGTGAGTACGTGTTTGAGCTCCAGCCAAGCATGTACTCCACTGCGTCAGCTCGCATAGCCTACATCGCTAACCTAACCACGGGACGGGCTCGCCGCTGGGTCATGGCGGGTCGCGAAGGCGCAGCTGCCTACATGCAGGACTACACAGCCTTCGTGGCAGAATTCAGGACTGTGTTCGACCACGACGTCCACGGACAGGACGCGGACGCTGCTCTCTCCGCACTCACCCAGGGTTCCAGCTCAGTAGCGGACTACGCCACGGAGTTCCGCATCCTCGCTGCCCGTTGCTCCTGGAACGAGTCTGCCCTGTACAGCGCCTTCCGACGGGGCCTGGGGGACGCCATGAAGGACAGCCTGGCTGGAGGAGACAGACCAGCGACCCTGAGCCAACTCGTCTCCCTCTCCATAGCCATAGACGAGCGCCACCGGGAACGCAGGCGCGAGCGGGCGCACCAACATCACAGCGCACCCAGACCGTCTCCGCCTCCCTCTGCCGGACTCTCTCGGCCTGCCCCGGCCTCCCTCGCCCCCCCAAACACCGCTGGAGAGGAACCCATGCAACTGGGTTGGACCCGACTGACCCCTGCAGAGCGTGAGCACCGGGAACAGAACGGACTGTGCATTTACTGCGCTAGCCCAGCGCACGTCGTCGACTCCTGTCCCTCTGCACCTCCCAGGGCGGCAAAAAGAGTAGGCTCACTCGCCAGGGGGTACCGAGTAAGCCGGCTCATCCATCCCCAATCCCGGACCCGTGCCGCCAGGTTCACTGTCACCCTCGCCTGGCAGGGGCACACGCTCTCCGTCCCTGCTCTCATCGACTCCGGTGCTGACGAGAGCTTCGTGGACGTCCAGTTCGCCCACAAAGCGGCGCTCCCTATCTCCCCTCTGGAGAGGCCCCTCTCGGCCTTCGCTCTGGATGGCCATCCCATGGGTCCCATTACTCACCGGACCCTGCCCCTCACCCTCACAGCCTCGGGAAACCACGTGGAGAACATCCGCCCCTTCGTCATCCACTCTCCCGACGCTCCGTTCATCCTAGGAAGGCCCTGGCTGGAACTCCATACCCCTCATGTCTGCTGGAGCTCGGGGCACATCCTCAGCTGGAGCACCGCCTGCCACGCCCGCTGCCTCCGAGCTGCTCAGACCTCCACTCGGGTTGACCGACCCCGTCCCGCTCCTCCGGACCTCTCCACGGTCCCTTCGATGTACCACGACCTTGGGGAGGCCTTCAGTAAGGAGCGCGCCCGCACACTCCCCCCTCATCGACCCTACGACTGCGCCATCGAGCTCCACCCTGGCGCCCCTCTCCCAGCCAGTCGTCTCTACAACCTCTCCCTCCCCGGAGAAAGCAGCCATGGATACCTACATCTCCGAGTGCTTGGCCGAGGGTCTCATCCGACCATCTCGATCCCAGGTGGCAGCGGGGTTCTTCTTCGTCAAGAAGAAGGGAGGAGATCTGAGGCCGTGCATCGACTACAGGCTGCTCAATAACATCACGGTTAAGAATAAATATCCACTCCCCCTCATGAGCTCCAACTTCGAACCCCTCATCGGTGCCACCATCTTCACCAAGTTGGATCTCAGGAACGCTTATCACCTGGTGCGTATCCGTGAGGGGGACGAATGGAAGACCGCCTTCAAGACCTCCCGTGGCCACTACGAGTACCTCGTCATGCCCTTCGGCCTCACCAACGCCCCCGCCGTCTTCCAGGCGCTAATGAACGACGTGCTCAGGGACATGCTGGACGTCTTTGTGGTCCTTTACCTGGACGACATCCTGGTATTCTCCAGGAGCGCTGAGGAGCACGTCCAGCATGTCCGCATGGTCATCCAGCGTCTCCGGGAAAACCGCCTATATATCAAGGCGGAGAAGTGCACTTTTCACTCCTCGTCAGTGGAGTTCCTGGGGCTCATTGTGGAGGGAGGCCTGACGCGACCCGACCCCCGCAAGATCAAGACCGTGGTCGAATGGCCTCAACCCACGACCCGGAGGCAACTTCAGAGCTTCCTTGGCTTCGCCAACTTTTACCGCCGTTTCATACGGGACTACAGCCGGGTAGCAGCTCCCCTCACCCACCTCACCTCATCCCTGCGTCCGTTCGTCTGGACACCGGCTGCCAGCGCTGCCTTCTCCGCGCTCAAGAAGTGCTTCACCACCGCCCCGGTCCTTCTCCATCCTGACCCCTCCAGGCAGTTCGTGGTCGAGGTGGACGCATCGGACACAGGCATCGGTGCTGTTCTGTCCCAGCGGTCAGGGGAGGACCAGAAGTTGCACCCCTGTGCCTTCCTCTCCCGCCGGTTCTCCCCAGCGGAGGTGAATTACGACATCGGGAACAGAGAGTTGTTGGCGGTGGTGGGGGCCTTGGAGGAGTGGCGCCACTGGCTTGAGGGCGCCGGACACACCACCCTCGTCTGGTCAGACCATAAGAACCTGACCTTCATCCGGGCGGCCAAGCGCCTCAACTCCCGCCAGGCGCGGTGGTCCCAGTTCCTCGGGAGGTTTGATTTCACCCTCACCTTCCGGCCCGGCTCCCGCAACGCCAAGGCCGACGCGCTGTCCCGCCTCCACGCGCCCGAGGCGCCCCCCGCGGAGCCTGAGTCCATCCTGCCGGTCTCGCGTGTCATAGGGGTGGTCACAATGAACATCGAGGCAGTGGTGAGGCAGGCCCAACGCGCCCAACCCAGTCCGGCCAACGTTCCTCCTCGCAGGCTCTTCGTGCCTGACTCGGTCCGGTCCCGGGTGCTCCAGTGGGGCCATGCCAGCCGGTTTGCGTGCCATCCCGGGGTTCACCGCACCTTCTCCTTCCTGAGCCGACGGTTCTGGTGGCCCTCCATGAGGTCCGACGTCCGGGAGTTTGTGGTCGCCTGTCCCGTCTGCTCCCGCAGCAAGGCGTCCCACCAGCCCCCGGCTGGCCTCCTGCGTCCTCTCCCGGTCCCCAGCCGTCCCTGGTCCCACATCGCCCTGGACTTCATCACCGGTCTTCCCCCCTCCAGGGGCAACACGGTCATCCTCACCGTGGTGGACCGGTTCTCCAAGGCGGTCCATCTGGTGGCGCTCCCCAAGCTCCCGTCCTCTGCGGAGACAGCTGAACTCCTCGTCCAACATGTCTACCGGCTCCACGGTCTCCCCGGAGACATTGTCTCGGACCGTGGGCCTCAATTCACCTCCCAGGTCTGGAGGGCCTTCTGCAAGGAGATCGGCGCCACCATCAGCCTCTCCTCTGGCTACCACCCGCAGACCAACGGCCAGGCCGAACGGGCCAACCAGAGCCTGGAGTCCGCTCTCCGCTGTGTGTCGGCTCTCCACCCCACCTCCTGGAGCAAGGACCTACCCTGGGTCGAATACTCCCTCAATGCCCTGACCAGCGCTGCCACTGGCAGGTCTCCGTTCGAGTCATCCCTCGGGTACCAGCCCCCGCTGTTCTCTCTCCAGGAGTCGGAGGCCTCCGTCCCCTCCGTCCAGGCCCACCTCAGCCGCTGTCGCCGTGTCTGGAGGGAGGTCCGCAGGGCCCTGCTCCGCTCCAACGAGCGCTCCTGCCGCGGGGCCAACCGCCGCCGCACTCCTGCTCCGGCGTATCGGCCCGGTCAACGTGTCTACCTCTCCACTGCTGATCTTCCGCTCCAGGTCCCCTCCAGGAAGCTGGCTCCGCGCTTCGTTGGGCCCTTCGAGATCGACCGTGTCCTGAACCCGGCTGCGGTACGTCTTAAGCTCCCTGCTTCCATGCGGGTACACCCTGTATTCCATGTGTCCAAGATCAAACCTGTCTCCTCGAGTCCTCTCATGCCTTCTGCCCCAGCTCCTCCGCCTCCCCAGATGGTCGACGGGCATCCCCAGTGGACGGTTCGGCGGCTGCTGAAGGTGCGCCGCCGGGGTCGGGGGTTCCAATACCTGGCGGATTGGGAGGGGTACGGCCCCGAGGAGTGCAGCTGGATCTCCAGGCAGCTCATTATGGACCCGTCTCTCCTCCGGGACTTCTACCGGGCCCATCCTGACGCCCCCGGTCGGTCGCCAGGTGGCTCCCCTCGGGGGGGGGGGTCCTGTTACGGCTCGCATGCCCTCGCCTCCACAACCGCCTCCCTCTCTCCCCTCTGGGCCCGCTGCGCGCTCGGGGCGTCCTACGCGCTCTACCGCACGTCGCATCGGCCCGGGCATACAACGTTCTGACTCTCCGGAGTTTCCCCCCACTGCCGGGCGTTCCCCGTCTCCGGCCAGCTCCGCGGACTCGGCAGTCTCCTCCCACTCCGGTGACGTCGAGTCGGATCCCGACATGCCCAGCACATCAGCCCGTGCGCAAAGACAAGAACGGCGCGCTCGTCTCCGACGATGACGCGGGCGCGGCTCTACTCACCGGTTTCCAATTATCATCACCACACCTGTCCCTCGTTCTGCAATCACCTTCAACCTCTACAAGAACCTGGTCTACACTCCACTCATCGCCAGATCTTACCATAATACTCTTGTGGTAAAGTATAGCCTAGCCTACAATCTCCTTACCCGTATTTTGTAGTGTTTTTTCCCGTTCCCCGTTTGTGATTACTCTCACTCACCCTGCCTCCCCTCCTCATCTCTCCAGTTCCTGCCTGACCCACGTCTGTACGATTACCCCGCTCCTGCCTGACCATCGCCTGTACGACCCCGCTCCTGCCTGACCATCGCCTGTACGACAACCCCGCTCCTGCCTGAACATCGCCTGTACGACCCCGCTCCTGCCTGACCATCGCCTGTACGACAACCCCGCTCCTGCCTGAACATCGCCTGTACGACAACCCCGCTCCTGCCTGACCATCGCCTGTACGACAACCCCGCTCCTGCCTGACCATCGCCTGTACGACAACCCCGCTCCTGCCTGACCATCGCCTGTACGACTACCACGCTCCTGCCTGACCATCGGCTGTACGACTACCACATCCCCCTTTGTGATCTTATTAAATCGCCCCTCTGGGCTTTACCGTTCCTTGCCTCCTCCTTTCCTGTTGCGCCTGGGTCCCAAAACCGAACTCTAACAGTTTTAGCTGCTTGCCTGCTATTTGTCACCTAGCTACGTGCATAAGCTATAATGTAGTTAACATATATCGAGGGATATATAGAACTTGTAACATGTCCCAAGCTTGGGACCTTGTATACAGATAAATGATTCCTGTAAAACAGGATAAAGTGACACAGGAGATAAAGTTGGCGTCTGGTGCAGAATTGCTCCTCTCATGAATTTATTAAAGATTCTCAATACTGACTTGTTTTCTGTTTTCATGTCTTTTTTTTCCAACAATCAACATTCTCAAATGGCATATGACATTCCTCATCATTCTCTTTTCACACAATACAATTATCAAATGTCCAGACCCGCTGGCTTATATAGAACTACTGTCAAATTACAGTATGATATACAGTAGTTAAACTGCAGCATAACATAAAATAAGGTCAAATTACAGCATAACATAAGAGTATGGGTTTGATCGCCATCAAAACAAAACAAAAGTGGTTGTACATAAAAATAGATTAGACTTAAAGGAGTAGTAAAGGGAAAATGCATGTTTAGCCCGGTTTTAAGGTTACTTATGATCATATACAATGGTTCAAATCAAAACGTTGACAAAGCTAGCATTTTCAAGAAAGTTGATAATTGCTCTACCACCGTTTTGGTCATACAATGGATGTGGATGAGCATCTTGAAAAATCATTCAAAAACATGTTAAACTCTCGATTTCAAAGACAAGAAGCTCACCGAGGGTGTAATTGGTGTCCGTTGGTGTTCTGACATCAAATTCGCCGCAAAGTATGAATCCTGTAGGGTTTTATTGATCATTTTATGAAATCCATTGACTTGTATTGAAGCGACTGTTGTAGATGTGTAAATCAATCAATCCGCAGAGGGGATTCAGGAAGCGGAACTACTTACGGTAGCTATTGTTATTGTTTATGTTGCTAGGCTACCTAGTTTGCGAAAGTTTACACACGTATGTGCTGCGACTAAATAGTTCTATGCTAAATAATTAAAAAAGCCTTTCCAGATGAACTAGAATCTTACTTTATGGCGAATTATACAGAACGCCAATTAACACCTAGGTGAATTTCTTGTCTTTGAAATCGAGTTTAACATGTTTTGAATGATTTTTCAAGATGCCCATCCACATCCATTGTATGACCAAAACGGTGGTAGAGCAATTATCAACTTTCTCGAAAATGCTAGCTTTGTCAACGTTTTGATCTGAACCATTGTATATGATCATATGTAACCTTAAAACAGGGCTAAACATGCATTTTCCCTTTACTACTCCTTTAACACCTATGGTTAACCTACAGTGTAACAGACTTTTTCACTGTATTCATTAGGCTATCCGTAAATTAACATTGGAGTCGCCATTACTAAAAGGAACCCTGTCAGCGTCACTAGGCTACTGACCATTTAAGTGTTGAAACAAGCTAAAACCTTTCTAAACACAAGAATCTATGAACTTTAATGTTTTGACAACTAAACTCTAAACTAACTGAGCCATATAAGATTTGGAAAAAGCAATGGGAGCTAGCATGTGCACAAGTCAGGACATGTCCGCGACTCCATATTGTCTTTCAAGCTACTGCAATTCACTAGCTAATTGACCACATAACTCGGCGAAATTATTGTCTGTCTCTGTCACTGACATTTTAAACACGTTCTTAATATTATGGATTGTAAGTACACACCAGTCTCTAGAAGAACAATTTCTGAGAAACAGATACCAGTGTTGGTAAAGAAGGTCAAACTGTTTTGGAGAAGCTGGAGACCCAGTGGTCTGTGTCATAACAACTTATCTCTGGTCTGACAACTGATCTCTGCAGGCTATGCTGCTTCCATGGAGTGACTGCCCATGTGTGCTACAAATCAAATGATTCCTATGCACTTGGATCCTACTTGCTGGACTGTAGGCGTTTTACACGCAGACATACAGTAGAGGGGAGCGAATTGCTTCTGCCTCTGACGAGATCACAAAGGAATATGGTACCTGTCAGAAGACAAGTTATAACATCACAGATAATGCTGCCAATATGAAATGCACTTTCAAAGTTAAAATGCCACAACTGCAGTCTGATGAGCACCTTTGGGAAGACATGAATTCAGTGGAAGACACAGAATCTCCCTAGTCATCAGGTGAACGTCTTTCCTGCTTTGCCCACTCTCTGTTAGTTGGAATGATGGCATGAAGGAGGTTAAGGCCGCCTCTCTCACCATAGCCAGAACATCACGGGTCACAACTCTGTTACACAGCAGCAGCTCACAATTCAGAGACAAGTTTGAGGCTGTTTGACACTAAGACTAATACTAAGACTGTTCCAGCAGCAACCACCACTCGCTAGAACAGCACTTTCTAAGTAGAGGCCTTCACAATTGCACAACCCTGAAATGAAATGTGCAGCAAGGACTATGAGAATGAGATGTTTTGTGCTGGTGAGTGGAACCAGCTGAAGGAACTGAGTGCAGCTCTTGGACCATTGTCAGAGGAAACAGACCTGACAGAAGGAGAGAAATCTGTTACCATTAGCATGGTGGTTCCAACTGTCCTGGATTGAATACACACCTCCTTAAGATGGAAGAGACCCAAATGCAGTGCCAGCCATTAGTCAAGACCCTCCGGCAGTCTCTGGTGAAAAGATTCTCTGGAAACGTTACAAAAATGAACAAAGCTAAATAGAGCAGAAGAGGAACTTTTTAACCACAATAATAATGTGTTTTTTGGCTACCATTCTGGATCCATGGTTTGGCCAAAGTCGAGGGGATCTCGATGTTACTGATGGGGGAAATGCAACATCAGTGAAGAAGTTAAGAGATGTACTGAAGAAGACACTGACAGGCTGGTATTTTGATCCGGTATAAAAAAACGTCTTGTCATTTGCAAAATGACAAATCTTAAAATATCTTAAATTAAATTGCATAAATAGTAGGCCTTAAAAAGCCTTAAACAATCTTCAAAAAGTTGAATCCATATAGTTTTAATTTCATGTTTATTTTTGTCGTAGATATGTTGTTAAATTCTTGGTCTACTGAACTTACGGTCTTTATATTTAGCCTGCTGGGAACATGCCTAGATAAACCAAGCACAAGCTTTTTACTTGCCTGTCATACTCACCTGTAGAGAGAAATCCAAGAAAATTCTTGTACTTGCCTGTCTCAAGTACTTTTAACACGCAATGGTTATTTGAATGAGAAAAATATGTAAAAAAAAAAAAAGTCTTAAATTTGTCTTATGAAGGTCCTAAATGTATTCACGTTCTGTGTGGAGATCGGCGGGTTGATTTTGGTGTCCTTCTTGATTTTGGTGTGCAGGGACGCCTCTTGTGGTGCCAAGAGAGAAGCAGGCCAACACTGTCAGGAGTAAGGGAGGGAGGGAGTGATAACCCGACAAACGCTATACTAGCTGTGCGGCTGGCCAACCACGCAAAAATATATGACAACGGCTCACTAATGACTGGGGCGGCCAGTTTTATAAAAAATGAATCTAGATTGTCCTCACCAGTAGAACACTTAGGGTGTATGGATTGCAAGATTCCTAGAGTGTAAAGGGCTGAAATGAGAAATGAGAGACATGCTCCAAAGTGGGTATGCAACCAGAGTCAGTGTCCAAGGGAGCCAGCCCAGTACACAACCTATCAAATAAGCGCCCTGCCTCAGAGAAGTGCTTATTAAAAGCAAGGCAAATTTCATTTGGATCAGAGATCACACTATCCTCCACATTAATACCCAAAGGCAGTGAGCTAGAGGATTTGTTTTTAGTTAGGTTCACTGCACTTCAGAATTTACTGTAGCTGGGTTTGAATATGGGCTAGACACTAAATCCAAGAAGTAATCAGATTTAGCTTTCCTCACAGCTGCTGTACATTTATTTCTGAGTTGTCTAAAAGGAAACTAGTCTTGGGTATCCCCCATGCGTCTGGCACGGGATCAAGCCCAATTCCTATCATTAAACGTTAAAAGTTAGACAGCTCACCAGAGAACCATGGTGCAACTCTATCTTTAATCCTAGTCCTCTTAAAAGGGGCGTGTTTATCTACAAAGTAATTGCATGTTTTTACAAAAGAGTAAAGGGCAACTTGCATGTCATTAGACTCAACCGAGCATGGACTATTACAGTCAGTCATGTCATCTAAGAAGGATTGAGCATTGAAAGATCTAATATTTCTCCTCAAGACAATGCGTGACCTTGTTTTCACCAGCTTTGTAGATCTAACACAAGCTATAGGACAGTGGTCTCTTATACCCAAATCAAAAACACCGCAGGCAGAAATCCTGTCACATCTATTGGAAAAGATTAAATCAATGGAGTGGAGAGTAGATTTAACACTTTTTTTTCCGATTCAGCCTAGTGGGCTCAGTAACCAACTGAGAAAGGCCGAGATTACCACTCACTTCCTTCAGATAGCCAGAAGCAACCAGTCCAGATTAAAGTCATCATCATCATCATCATCATCTTCATCCGCTTATCCAGGGTCGGGTCGTGGAGGCAGCAGCTCCAGCAGTGGGCCCCAGACATCCCTTTCCCTAGCAGCATCAACCAGCTCTGCCTGGGGAATCTTTAGCCGCTCACAGGCCAGTGCGGAGATGTAGTCCCGCCACCTAGTCCTGGGTCTACCCCGCGGCCTCCTCCCAGCCGGACACGCCTGGAACACCTCCCTAGGGAGGCGCCCAGGAGGCATCCTCACTAGATGCCCGAACCACCTCAACTGGCTCCTTTCGACGCAAAGGAGCAGCGGCTCTACTCCGAGTCTCTCCCGGATGACTGAACTTCTCACCCGATCTCTCAGGGAGACCCCAGCCACCCTCCGGAGAAAACTCATTTCGGCCGCTTGTATCCGTGATCTCGTTCTTTCGGTCATGACCCATCCTTCATGACCATAGGTGAGGGTGGGGACGAAGATAGACCGGTAGATCGAGAGCTTTGCCTTTTGGCTCAGCTCTCTTTTCGTCACAACAGATTAAAGTCACCCAACACAATCATCTCAGAATTTTAATAAAAGGACAGTATATCAGCGATTCTGTCAATAGCACTGACCTCAGCCTTGGGAGGCCTGTAAACACCAACCACAAATAATGAGTTGCTAGGCCCCAATTCAACCTTCAGTACAAGCAGTTCAAAACACTTTGGGATGGTAATGTAATTCACAACAGAGACGGACAGGCACAATTTTACATAGATAGCAACCCCACCACCCTGCCTAAGCTACGGAAGAGACACTATCAGACTTCTTTAGCCAGGTACTAGGACATCGGGGTCAGCCTGAAAGACTAGGATTTTCACATGATCTAATTTATGTTGCTGAAGGAGACTTCTTGTTTAAATGCATCAGCCCAAGCCCTCCTTTCCCTAAAGGCAGTTAGGACTATTTAAACAAGCCGGAGTGGACTCTAAGTCAGAATGGACAGAGCTTACAATGACAGGGGCCTGAGTCAAGGGGCGTAGGTATCTCATAATACCAAATACAGCACAGTCAAATTCTCCAAACCAACTTGTTAAAGACTGGAAAGCTTGTGTGATTAACTGCTACAGCTAAGTTGGTAGTTAGCCTATTTCATGAATGTGAATGAATGTTGAATGTTGGTGGTGGTCGGAGGGGCCGTTGATCTGAATGGCAGCCACGCTTCCATCAGTCTGCCCTAGGCCAGCTGTGGCTGCTGATGCAGCTTACCACCACCAGTATGACTGCGTGTGAATGATTGATGGTTTCTATGAAGTGCTTTGGGTATCTAGAAAAGCGCTATATAAATCCAATCCATTATTATTATTATTATTATTATTATTATTATTGGACCACAACGGACAACAGTGTGATTCACCTGAGGCCTAGGCCTAATAGATGTGTCAGCCCAATTTGAATGGCAGACAGGGAATCTAACCATGATTCTAGTGGGCATGTGTTGAGGACTAGCTGTCACATGGAGAGGTAGACAATCACCAGAAAGCTCTGATGTAGCACGATCCGTAGGAACAGGAGGTCTATATATATATTCATGAAGTACACAGTCATTAAAACGGTTTGGACTTACCCCACATCAGACCTCGCAGGACTTCAGAGCCAGGTCCATACTCATTGACAGCAGAGGAGCACCTGACCTGCTGGGATGGAGGCCATCCCAGGCAAAGAGGTCCCATCGGTTCCAGAAGGTAGTGAAGTTCTCAATGAAAGGAACCCTCAGCTTGCAGCAGTAGACTTTTAACCAGATGTGGAGCTGGCAGATCCTACTGTATTTGGCGTCACCATATTGGGGAGAGGAGAAGGGACCGGAGATGATGCAGGTCTGGTCCAACCCCAGAACAGTGCAAATCAGGGCCTTGAAGTCCTCCTTCAACCGTTCAGATTGCTGGAGCCTGATGTTGTTAGATCCGACACGGATGATGACAGATGAGACCAGAGGATGATCCTTGATGAGTGATGATGTCTGAGACCTTGGCCCCTGGGAAGCAGTAGGTCTGCACCTTCGGAACTGCAACATGATGCACCATAGAAGAGCCTAATATGAGCACAGATGCAGAGGACTTGTCGTGTACAGGAGGCACTGGAGACTGCTGGAGACAGGGCACCTTCCATTTACCCTCTGTGGGAGAATGGATTCTCCGATGCTGGTCAGGTAGAGGACCAGGCTGACTGGCCAAGCCGGGGGGCCACTTCGAGGAGTGAGTGGCAACAGGGGACCATGTAGGATGGGAGGTGAAGAGAATGGAGCTTGGACACCGAAGAGGGCAGCTGGGGGGCGCAAGAAGGGGCTCAGCAGGATCCATGGACGAAGGGGGGATGGGGCAGCTCACACTTCCAGTCCTTTTGCACCCAGGAGTGTCCAGGTGGGGATCCTCATTCCCCAGACCCACGGAGGTGTTCTCCAGGTGGATAGCCAAAGGAGGTGGAGAGACTACACGGGAAGAGTTCTCCCTCGCTTCCTGTCCTTGTGCCGGACGACAATCCAGGGATTCAGTGGCTTGGGGGTGGAGCATGACAGCTTGGGCTGTGCTCCAAGCATGGGCCAGAGGACCTCCCTTATCCCCACTCAAGGGTTTCAGCTCTGCCACCATCAGTGGTTCATAGAACTCATTTAAAACAGCAAACTTTGACGGAGCTTTTTGGCAGCAAACAAATATCCGCTACTTCCGTCTCTCTAGACCTTTGAATCATCCAACCCACAGTCCACTTGGTTTGACCAACTTGAAATCACGTACCGCATCAACACTCACCATATTGTCCTAATTTAACTTCAAGGGATAGGAGGAAGACTTGATTCAATTGCGGTAAGTAGGCTCTAGGTAGCAAATTACAAATGCATGGATAAGTTGGCTTGATCGTAGCGTAATGTAACGTGTTGCAGTTCACCTAAACTACTTATGGTTTTTATTAGCCACACAGTAGTGATGCACACAAATACGTGAGTAGGTTGTTCAGGCAGGGTGCTGGCTCCAAACCCTTTTGTGAATGTATTTTTGCCTTTTCTGTGAGCCCCATGAGTAGGAGGGCTAACCCCCGCAAAGCACGGCTGCCGGGAGTTGACCGCTAACGAGAGAAGGATTCACTGCTTTCAGGTGTTTGGACCAAGAGTGTTTTTTTGTTTTGTTTTGGCCCTCAATAAATGCAGCCTTAGCGTGGACTAGCATCAACCCCGGGTCCTCCGATTGTGTGTGTGTAGTGTGTGTGTAGTGTGCAATTTTTATGCTCTTATACAAGTAGAATGACTGTACAAAAAAGCCATTAAGTCATAATAAGGGACACTATGAAAGCCATCACTAATATGACCCCAGCCAGAAAATGACTTGGCACTCTGCAAAAAGCAAATTAATTAAAGGAGAACGCTCGTTTTTGACAACCTGGGGCCTCATTTATAAACGTTGCGTAAGTACAAAAGCGTGCGTAACCCATGCTGAGCAACTTTCTACGCAACTTTCGGTATTTATAAAAAACGAGCTGAGCGATAAGTTGGCGGAAGGTGTGCGTAACTCTACGCACACTTCGACCCTCCTTTAACTACGATAAGCACGTTTCTGGAGAAAGGGTAAAACGCGACTCCGATGACAGAGGGATGAAACTCGGGAAATTCTGCGAAACACATGACATATTGAATAATAAATACATCGGTCGCTGCAAGAAACCCTCCAATGTGTCACACAGTTTAAACTGAATCAATCGCCACCGTAGCCTATAATCACGAAATAATGATATTTAATAAATAAATTGCTTTGGATGTGCCTGTGAATTGACCCATTTGTGTCATAATATAATGTTATGATGTAGGCCTATTCATTTATTTATTTAGAAGCATCACGGGCAGTAGCCTATGAATAAAAGCCACATTACGTTGATAACACGACACAAGCCTATAGGCTTATCATAGTAATGATTCCGTATGTCGATAGCCTACAACTATAAGGCCTATACCGCACCAAACAAATGTTGCATTCGGCGTTTAAGTATATTTATTCAGTTAATCATGTATTTAGTTAATTATTCGTATGTTTAATTATCCACCTATTCATTCGTTAATGTATTTATGTATTTATAGCCTATATTTGATTAGGCTTTTATGTAGACCCGAATGACCACTGAGGCAAGCCGCAATTAAAATGATGTTGAGCGGTGAATGGAAATGTCCTACTTGAGGCAACTGTAGGCTACATTAGGCTATATTGTACATAATCATATATCCTCATATTGTCTTATGATTGTCATGTAGCAGGCATGCTAGGAATGTGGGCCTAAAAACGCATGTCATCCCAATGCTCACATGCCGCTTTGGTAGAATTAGCTGTGCGCAAAACAGCGCATGGAGGTGATGCGTCTCCAAGTTGTAAGAACACAAGGGAGCAAGTTAGATTATTCATTTGCTGAATCGTCATGTGTGAAGCTATAATTACGCTTTATAGAATCACATGAAACTCATCCATGGACCCCATATATTTACAAGACCTCGATACAGGCACTGATATAGCTGGATTATAGTAGGCCATGACGCACGGGGCCTTGGATATGCCGGGACTTGGCACAGATGTTCTAATATGTGCTTGGCTATCCCGCAACATCCATTAGAACACGCAGCTTCTATATGCCTACAGAATGTTTTGAGAAAGTATGTGAAATGCATGATATCCCGGAAAATACACAAATTGGCTGCTGCAAAGAACCCTCAGATCTGTCGTACAGTTAAATTGGGGATACTTGCCTTAAGTAGTCACTATAGGCCTACATGTTTGCATTGTTATGGATGTCATTGTAAATTGACCCGTTTATACGTTGATAAGTTAGGCATTTTATTCATGGGCCACCCTGTGAAGCATTAGATTACGTGCAATATAGATCCAAACCCCATTACCCATGCAACAACACTATAGGCTTATAATGATTATCAGTTTGGATATAAGCAGCCACCTAATAAGGCCTACCGCACTAAACGAATGCCAATATAGCCTGCATGATAGATAATTCATTATAATCTAAATGGGACCACTCAGGCCTAACAGGTGCTCTTATCAGTCGTGCACATGTGAAATTACAGTCATTTTTGATTCGTTCCGACTGATTTCGGAACGAAATCATCGTTCCGAAAAGATACTTTTGCGGCGTCTCTACCTCGTTGACCAATACCTCCACCTCGCATCGGTAAAATGTATCTTTCTCTTTCTGCCTTTTGCACTCGGCTCCATTGTCGTTGCATATGTATAGGCGTATCACTGACCATTTATAGGCAATTGTGGGCGTTAATTGGGGTGTGATCAGAACGCGCGTTCACGTGCGCCAAGTTAAGTGTTGATTGTGATTTATAAAGGGCAGCTGGCGTAGGCGTGCCTGAGTGAACATGGGTTGTGATACGCAGCATTTTATAAATCGGAGATTCTTTGTGCGTATATTTTAGTACTCATTTAGCTAAGCAAACTTAGTTACGTGGATTCTACGCAATGTTTATAAATGAGGCCCCAGGTTGTCAAAAACGAGCATTCTCCTTTAAATGACTTCTTCCTGAGATTTGAAACCCATGACTTCTCTTCTGAGTGTAATGATGGTTTACAGTCAGTATGTGTTACTGCCCAGGATGCTAGAGTGCTGATCGATCCTTATGAGGTCCAAACACTCTTTAAACGCAGTTGTGCAAAGAAAGCCACAGGGCCAGATGGCATCTCTGCATTCCTCCTTAAAACCTGTGCAGAGGAGCTGACATCTGCATTTTGCCCAGTCTTCCAAAAATCTGTGGACCAGCACACTGTCCCCATCCTCTGGAAGAAATCAATTAACACATGTCTCGAAAAAATCCTGTCCAAAGGAAAAAACAGATTTTAGTCCTGTTGCTCTAACATCAAATATAATAATTAAATGTTTTGAGAGAATCATGGTGTCATCACTCAGGAAAGAGGTTGAGTCTTGCATATAAGCAGGGCCGTGGTACAGATGATGCCATCAACAGCATCACTCATCTGGTCGCTAAACACCTGGAAGACCCCAAAGCTTATGCTCGGTTACTGTTTGTTGACTTTATCTCAGCATTAAACACACTGAAGCCACACTTGTTGATTGAGAAACTGAAACATATGAATGTTAATCCCTTCATTTTGAAATGTTTTTGTCTTTCTTAACAAACCATACTCAGCAGGTTAAAGTCAACAATGCTCTGTCTGAGTCCAGGTTGAACTACATCATTACATTTTCCGATGATACAGCCATCCTGGGCTTACTGCACAAAGATGGTAGTCCAGCGGCTTATCACTCTGAAATCGAAAAATGTGTTTGGTGGTGTGACTTTAACTATCTTGTGCTAAACGTGAAGAACACAGAAGAGATGGTGTTCAACCCTAAAGCAGTTGATGATTTGAGGCTTGAGGTCATCCATGATGAACCCATCACCCAGGTCTCTTCATATAAGTATTTGGGAGTCCATATTGATAACACACTTCACTGGAGGGCCCATGTGGAGAGTCTCTGCTCCAGACTGCAACAGAGATTGTACTTCCTGCGTAGACTGAGGGTCGTTGGCGTCGAGCAGAAGTTCATGTTGTTCTTTTATCATGCCGTGCTTGAGAGGATTGTAAGATATGGAATCACAGCCTGGTACGGTAACTTGACTGTACAGCTGAAAGCACAGATTGACCGTCTGGTACAGCATGCCAGGAAAATAATGGGAGTTAAATATCATCCGTCCCTTCAAACTATTCATGAGCAGTCCGTTATCAGACAGGCACAAAAAATAGTGTCTGATCCGGCCCACATTCTCCACTCTGAGTTCCAGCTGCTGCCCTTCGGCAGGAGATTCAGAGCTCCCCAGAGCAGGCTAAACCGCTTGAACATTTATTTTATTCCTATATGTCTATCAGGACTCTCAATGCACACAAGTACAGTGGTTTGGTATGTAACAGGTATAGTAGAGCACTAACAATGATATTTCTGGACTGTTTATTGGATTATTGTATTGACTATGTCCTTATTGGTTTCTGACTGAATCAACAATTGGTTGTATTGACTGTTTTATTTTACTTGACTGAGGGTTGTGCCATTGCTATTTATTTAATGTCTACTTAAATTCATGTGTTGAGGATGATTGCGATGTCTGTCTTGTGACATGCAGGACAAGTGGAGTCCACAACAAATTTCCCCACGGGGACAATAAAGGATATCAAATGAAATGAAATGAAATAAGTCGTTTTTCCACTGTCATGCAGGTCACATTTACTGTACATACGTGCAAAATACTTTTTTCCAAGCTAGACTGTGTTGTAGTTCCCTTACTATGTTCTTGACACTATTTTAATGCAGCATTAACATGGATCTTGATGTATTTTAATTCAGCATTACACTGTTTTAAATGTTGTTTTAATTCAGTGTCCGACTTATGCTAGCCTACGTTTTTATTGGAAACACTTCCTTCCAAATCCAAATAAAATATTCAATATTTTATTGTTTTCAATTTGTATTTTGATTGATTCATTTGTGGGGATTCATAGGGTTAAGAGTTAAAGGACAATGCTCGTTTTTGACAACCTGGACCTTATTTACGACATATTATAAGACGTTTGACTCACCGAGATCACTTTGGTGTAGTTCGGAGGCATGTAGAAGAAATTTAAAATCCAGCGCGAGCCAGTATATCCATGTAATGCCGGTGGTCGGGGCACTTAGAATGCAGTTTCTAAAAATCTATTTTCTGCCGCGAAACGGTTGTTTTCATCAATCTGTCTTGATGAATCGCTAGTTGTGCTTACATAGAGAGCATAGGCCTGTTGTGGTATTTCACATGCCTCTGTAATATGATCTTCAGAAACGTCTTTAGACACGAAATAGCTTCCTCACTTGCTCCAGCTGTGCGCATGCGTGCTGGAGCAAGTGAGGAAGCTATTTCGTGTCTAAAGACGTTTCTAAAGATCATATTACAGAGGCATGTGAAAAAACGAGCATTGTCCTTTAAGGGATTGATTACAAAAGTCGATTTTATTACCCTTTGAATATAAACAATAACATGCTGTAAAGTTACTGTATAAAACAGTTATCCGTCTGTCATATACTGCAATCCAATATACTGTAATACTGTTAAATGACCTTAGAACCCAGTTATTATACCATCAATACACTGTAATCCAATATACGCAATACTGTTAAATGACCTTAAAACACAGTTATTCTACTGTCAATATACAGTATTGTAATCCAAAAAATAAAATATGGTACATAAACCTTAAAATAACCCTGCTGCCAGTAATTTACTGTTATTTTACAGTGATTTTTTATTTACAGTGTACCCCTTCATGTGTTTAACCTTAGTGGTGAGCTTCATGTGTTTACCCTTAGTGAAGATCTTGGATTTTTGAAGAGTGTTTAGTGGTGATCTTGAACTTATGAAGAGTGTTTAGTGGTGAGCTTGGACTTATGAAGAGTGTTTAGTGATGAGCTTGGACTTATGAAGAGTGTTTAGTGGTGAGCTTGGATTTATGAAGATTATTACCCCTGCAGTTTGTTCTGTACACACAATTCTGTACACCTGCAGTTAGGCCAGGTGAATGATAGACCTCTTTTGAAATCTATTATGTATCTTATGTTGCTTTGAAAACATAGCGTGTGACGCTAATTCGGACTGGGAGGAATCTAACCCTGGAAGACCAACTGTCGTTCTCGGTACATATTGCATGGGTTACACGCTCTTGCAGATTCCTGCTCTACAACATCAGGAGGATTTGCCCTTTCTCACTGATGAAAAAGCGCAGGTGCTCATTCAGGCTCTTGTCATCTCTCGCCTGGACTACTGGGCTACCTTCTTGTTGGCATCGGCCATCAAACCTCTGGAGCTTATCCAGAAAGCTGCAGCTCGTCTAGTGTTCAACCGCCTGTTTTATCATTTTATCATAAGTGTCATGCAGTGTGGGAATTATACTGGTCTGGTCCTGGTCCTGGTCCTGGTCCTGGTCCTGGTCCTGGTCTGGACTGGTCTGGTCTGGTCTTGCCCTGCCTTGTCTTGTCTCTGTCTCAATACACTGGTCTTGCCATGACTTTGGTCCTGGTCTAGGTGGTCTTGACTACAACACTGCAACAACCAGACACCAAGCAAACGCATGCTAGAGACTACAATTCCCATGCCAGTTTCAGACCATACTAGATTGTATTATCTCCATAGCAAGGACATCACCCTGTCCAGAACCATAGCCCTACTCCCATACTCATTAGTCCAGGTAGCAGATCAACCCTGCCTGAAACTCTCTTAGTTGAACAGTCCAGACCATTGAGGTAAACGTCTGTGTGGTAGCTAAGTGAATGTGTACAGTATGCTTATGCAAGAGACTTGGTTCTAAATGCTAAATTGAAATCCTTTTGTGTTTGCTTGAGCCTGCATAGACGGTATCATATGTGGGGGGTGGGGGTATTTCAACCCAGGTCTGTTATGCAACATCCGTGCCCTGTAGTGTAGGTGAGGGTCTGTGTGCCTGTCTATCTATGCAGGTGGGGGAGATGGTAGGAGGAGACGCTGAGCAGTGTATGGAGGTGGGGATGGAGGGATGGAAGGATGGAGGGACAGGGGGTGGGCAAGGGGCAGTAAGCCTAGCCTGGTGCTGACAGCAGGACTGACCAGGTCCACATACGTCTAGGTGAAATGATAACCTTGAAACAGGGCTTGGTGGCAACATGGTTCCTCCTTCATCTGCTCCACACACAGACCAACCTATTGTCTGTCCCCGACCCCCCCCACCCAGCCGCCCTATCCCCCTTGCCTCTCCACCCTTCGCTGTACCCTGCCCCCACCCACCCCGACCACTACAACCCCCCCACCCCCCACTAAAAAAAAACCTCCAGCCTATCGAAACCAAGATAAAGGGCCTACACACCTTTCAGCGGCTCTTTGACAAGCAGGAGCGCCCCCACACACCTGATAAGTGATACCTGTTAAGTTTTTATGGCCTGTGCTCCCTGAAAGGAGGGGGGGGGGGGGGGGGGGTCTGGGGCAGGGGTGGTGTCTGGGGCCGGGTTATTTATGGGAGTGAGAAAGGGCCGGCTGGTTACTGGGCTGAGAGGGACACCAGACACTGCAAGCCTCGGGTGACTGGGCGAGCAGCAAAGAAGGTCGAGAACAAAGCTTGGAACGTCTGGAGTTTGGCAACAAAGTCAAGGGCCCCTCTGACATCAGCTCTGAAGTGAGGAGGTAGTACGTGTAGAGATCCACATTTGTTTTTGTTTATTTAAGTGTACATTGAAACATATCGTGTGTGCGTGCATGAGTGTGTGTGCATTCCTGTGCGTGCGAGTGCTTGAGCATGTGTGTTTGTTTGTGTGTCTACACGTGTGTGTGTGTGTGTCTCCAGTCCTTACTTGTGGAAGCTGGTACAGTGTGCGTAGATGCGTAGTTTGTCCCTTATGACCCTTCCAGGTCGAGGTTTCCTCTGTAGGCCGGCCACCCGCACGGTCAACACCCTGGGGCCCACCAGACGCTTGAAGACCAGCGAGAACCAGTAGTCCTGCAACACCAGCAACCACGCACGCACGCACGCACGCACACACACACACACACACACACACACACACACACACACACACACACACACACACACAAACAAGCGGAACATGGAACATGTTAGTAACAATGTAAAACTAATACACACACACACACACAGGTCAACATACTTACTCTATATAGACACAGGTCTAACTTACTGTATATGCACACACATGCACTTTTGCTACAGGTTCCCAGGCTAACCAGAAAGTCTAAACTGCAAGCTCTACATTTAGATTCCCCAACCCAGATATGTGACCCCCCCCCCACACACACCTCTACAAGTATGATTATTTGTGTCAAGAACATGAGCAGCACTTGAGACAGCACAGGGAGGTCCCTCAATGCTTGACTCCTAGACCCTGAGAGGCTTACAAGTGTCCACTTCAATATAAATCACCAAGCCTACCATTTGGGTCATAACAGGGTTCACCTAAACTGTAGGGTAGATCTGAGTAGAAGACTGAGAAGCAGAGGGAATGCGTGTGTGTGTGTGTGTGTGTGTGTCTGTGCTGTGCGTGTGTGCGCACTCACTTGGTGTGCGAAAGAGATTGTTTTATTATTGTCTTATAATTATTGTCAACGCTAAGGCAATATAAATCTGTTTTTTGTCATGCCAATAAAGCATGAATTGAATCGAGAGAAAGAGAGAGAGAGAGAGAGAGAGAGAGAGAGAGAGAGAGACTAGACCAGAACAGACCCATCAGACAAGATCAGAACAGATCAGACCAGAGCAGACTAGACCAGATCAGACCAGACCCATCAGACCAGACTAGACCAAATCAGATCAGACCAAACCAGATCAGACTAAACAAGATCAGACTAAACCAGATCAGACTAGACTACACCAGACCAAACCAGATCAGAATAGACTACACCAGACCAAACCAGATCAGACTAGACTACACCAGACCAAACCAGATCAGAATAGACTACACCAGACCAAACCAGATCAGAATAGACTACACCAGACCAAACCAGATCAGACTAGACTACACCAGACCAAACCAGATCAGACTAAACCAGATCAGACTAGACTACACCAGACCAAACCAGATCAGACAAGACCAGATCAGACCATCTAAACTGAACCAAACCAGATCTGATCAGAGGAGAAGAGACCAGATCGAACAGACCAGACCAGACCAAACAACACCAACAGACCAGTGGAGTGATTATCTCTCTATGTGGAAGCCAAACCATGAGGCCTCTCTGTCAGATTGAAAGAGACACTCTAATCTATGATAGAGGATTCCACAGAGCGGGGTGTGACTGCAGGGTCTGGAGTGGTCATTCAGCCACAGGGTGGATGAGGCTTGTCAATAGATGATTGATTTATTGCACAATGCAGAGCTGCAGTGGTCTCTCGTAGGTCAAGCCTTTTATCTCAGGGTTCTCATCTTGAAAGAGGCTCCTACCTTGTAATTGTCTCTAGGCCACAGATCTTTCACTTCAGATTCACCTTCTCCGTGCACCATGTGACGTCCGTGTTGTAAGGAACAGCCTCTGATCAGACACGCTCAAACAGCGGTAGAGACGCTCTGCAGCTGGGTCTAGTCAGACACACCATTGTAAAGGTGCACTGAAGTGGAGGGATGTACTGTAAATTATTGATGCAATATAGTATCATTGTTCATATTGGGACCCTCTTTCTCATTCCCCTCTTCTCTCCTCTCTCCTTCTCTTCATCTCACCACTTCCCCTCTCTCTCCACCACTCTCTCCTTCTTTCTCTCGTCTCTCCGACTCAACACCTCACCAAGCGGCCCTGAACAGCATGGGTTGGGAAGGCAGTTCCCATGCAATCCTGCATATGGCAACATTTAAGGGCTTCTCTTTTCCACACGGACTAACTTAATTTGCTGCCCCGGCATGGGGAGTATCTACAGAGTGCAGAGAGACCTACATACAGTCTGGGCCATAGGCAGAGAGAGATACTGGGGAGAGAGAGAGAGGCAGGGGTGGGTGAGGGGGGGGGTTGAATGGCCTGGAATACAATGGTCATCATATAAAACAAAGTTCTTTTTGAAGCAGAGCCCTGCACCAAGGCCTGTGGCTGGGAGGGTTTCATTCATACAAGATGGGCAGTAAGATACTATCTAGCGTTGGGGAATGCTGTTACACCCCTTAAACTATGTATTTGTCTTTGAGGATGTAAAAGACACTTCTAAAGCCGGGTTCACATACTGTACAACAGCTGCAACAAGACACTATAGTTTACGGACATCTGTCTTCTCGTCGTGAGTCTTTGCATTGGACAGGTTGCATCTTGATAATGCCAGTTTTAGAGCTTTCGGTGTTCCAAACAGGCAGTTCCAAAACGAATCAAATTAAATTCTAAAACCAGAGCATGACCGGTCTTTACCAAACGTCTTATAACATGTCATGGCGATGACTGATCCTACTCTGAGATGCTTCATGAACACGGCTCCAGATCCCACCACATGTAATACAGTAGTACACATGTTCTACCCAGCTGGGCAGCTAGCTACGCCAACCTGGCAACCCAGCTGGGCTGCAAGATATGCTAACCTGACAACCTGTCTCTGCCTGGCAAAACCAGCCAAACTCATCTCAATACCTGATGCCTGCAGAGGACGGCCAGACTAGTGCACCGGGGGGTTGAGGGGAGAGCAAGGGAGCAGCTGGATTGGGGGGGGGGGCGTGGGGGGGGGTAGAGGAAGGCATAAGAGAGGGAGAGGGGGAGTTAAGTCGGCTTGGCTGAGACCTGGTGAACACCCAAGCCTCATGAGATCAAAGACCAGGGTCAAACCATCAGGATCTATATCCAGAGGGGGGTTTAACCAGGGTTGGGGTAAACCATGAAGCGAGAGGTGAAGGATAATCAGCTAGCTTTCATTAGGCTTGCCTAACGAGCGTGGGGAGGCCAAAACAGACCTGGAGAAGATTAGTCGAGAGTGAGGCAAAGACAATCGGACTATCGGGGGCCCAGCTGAAGAAGACTGCCCAAAACAGAGTCCGATGGCGGGGTGTTATTGCGGCCCTATGCTCCACCTAGGAGCTTACAGGAATAAGTCAAGTAAAGCCGGGCTCAGACTACAGGATTTTTGGGCCGATTTATCCCCGATTCACCCCTCCCGACAATCGGAGGAGAAATCTGGTCTGGAACGTTGGTCGGGGACGATGATCGGCCCAGATTATCTTGTAATGTGAGGGGTTTACAGATCCAATCTTATACCTCCCGATCGGCTCGCAGACCCATCGGGGCGGCCCCGATAATATCAAACATGTTTGATATTTAAGATTATTACGTCCCGACTTTACAAGTGAGACGTCGAGACCAGTTGTTCGTTGCTCCCTCGGGCACGATAAGATCCTGTAGTGTGTGATGAGCCGTTATTTTCAAATCTTGCTGTGTGTGCTTGTTTGAGATGCGCAAGAAGACTGTCTGTTAAGATTCTCCTTATGTGCGTGATGTAACCCGATTTCGAAATTGGTTAGGATTTTAAATATCCTGTAGTGTGTGCCCGGCATAAGTCAACGAGGCAAAAAGAGAGCCGTCAGTAAAAACTACAAGTCATTTACTGGTGCAGATACAGTCAAATACAGTACCAGCAAAAACTACAAGTACTAGAACCAGTACTTGGGGTGCACTTGATTTAGACCGCCCAGTAGAATAGAACCAACGAAACAGCACTGAAACCACAAAATGTGAGATATATTACATGGACCTTAAATCATAAAAAACTCAAGTATTTGACCCCAGGTCTGCAAGGAGCAGAGAAGCTGCTTGAGGAACAAGTGGTGTCTAGCTGAGATGGAGGACAAGATGTTTGAGATGTTTTGCTGTAGAAAGATTAGCTGAATCCACAGAACAAACCCACGCTCCGACCAGGGACGATAAAGCTGTTCCCAGGACCGGATTGGTTACATAGCTTCAGTTAACAGCAGATTTGCGGTAGTGCCTATAGTGCCAGATACAAGGACTTCATCCAACACTGACATGACAGCTAGAGAGAGAGGGAGGGGGAGAGGAAATGAGGGCGTGGTCAGGGGCATAGTGGGCGGGCGATGACACCCAAAGTGATATGCGATTATAACTGAAATAATCCTTTGGCCAATGAAGACATATCACAGTGACAGGGTGCAACAGGGTTGCCACAAGCATTTCCACTTAAATGACACATTAGAGAACAGTGACATGGGGGAACCACACTTTGGATGTGAGATGTTCCAGGCGGTACAGGGTTGGGGTTCCATGGGATTGGTCAGAGTGCTGACTGATCACGCCTGTGTCCTCACCATCCAACGTCACACAAACATAAATCACTAGACCAGACTAGTTCTCCTGTCAAGCATCTCAAACAGTGGGATGTCTCTCTCTGTCTCTTTCTCTCTCTTATTTTCACTCTCTCACGTTCTCTCTCTCTCTCTCTCTCTCTCTATCATACCTGTTCTCTCTCTCTCTCCTCTGTAATGTTTTTCGGACAGCAGGCTTGTCTTTCCCTCACAGTGGGAAGCAGGCTCTGTCTCCATCTCCCTGTTCCTCCCAAACTGTGATGGGCCTCTACAACCCTACCCTTGGGACGGAGAGAGAAATGACAAAATGGAAAGAGAAGGATAAGAGGATACAGAGAAGGACTGGTCCAGTTGGACCCGGGCCTTATGGCAGGGATCAGGAGGGTACCGTGGAGGTGGGTGGATGTCTGCCTGTCTGTCCATCTGTCTGTCTGTCTGTCTGTCCATCTGTCTGTCTGTCCATCTGTTTGTCTGTCTGTCTGTCCATCTGTCTGTCTGTCTGTCTGTGAGCCTGTCTGTGTATCTGTGTCTGTTTGTCTGTCTGCCTGTTGGTCTCTCTGCCTACCTGCCTCCATGTCTGTCTGTCTGTCTGTGTGCCTATCTATGTGTCTGTCTATGTGTCTACCTGTGTGTGTGTGTGTGTGTGTGTCTGTCTGTCTGTCTGTCTGCCTACCCGTGTGTCTGTTTGTCTATCAATCTACCTGTGTCTATCTGTGTGCCAACCTGTCTGTCTTTCTGTCTGTCTGTCTGTCTGTCTGTCTGTCTGTCTGTCTGTCTGCCTTCCTATGTGTGTGTCTGTCTGTCTTTCTTTGTGCCTATACTTGTGTGTCTGTATATCCGTCTGTCTGCCTAGCTGTGTGTGTCTATGTTTGTGTCTGTCCAGAGGGAAGGGATCAGAGCGGACCGGGACATAAATCGTCTGAGTGGAGGACAGGTCGGCCCTGCTGTGGATTCTCCCTGTGGGGATGCTGACTCCACCTTCAGACGCCTCCATTATGTTAAATGCATTGTGCTCCCAGTAGGAGACATCGTTCCCAGAACACAGACTGAGAGGAGAGGGGGAGAGAGAGGAGAGGTGGAGGGAGAGAGAGGAGAGGGAGAGAGAGAGGTGAGGTGGAGGGAGAGAGATGGGGGAGGGGAGCAGGCCTCTGGTCTGAAGCTTTGCCTGGAGTGGGGCTGGAGCATTTAATGCACTGTTGATGGGGGAGGAGAATGATAAATGTGGAGAGGATGATCAGTGTTATTGTTGCAGGCCGTTTTTAGCTGTGACCAGCAGCTCTATGGCTCGCTCTGTCAGTTGGACGGTCAGTTGGTTGGCTGGCTGGTTGGTTGGCTGGCTAGCTGGTTGGTTGGTTGGTTGGTTGGTTGGCTGGTTCGTTGGTTGGTTGGTCAGTCAGTTGGTTGACTGGTTGGTTGGTCAGTCACTTGGTTGGTTGGTTGGTTGGTTGGTCAGTCAGTTGGTTGGTTGGTTGGTTGGTTGGTCATTGATTGTGGCACCATGGCTGTTAATAATCCACTAATTAGACAAGAGAGGAGAAGATTTAGCCAGATCATTTTAAACTCTCATCATTCTTTGCATGGCCATCTTTTAAGGTTGTATCCCAAAAAGTAAACGTTGCAACATAAAAAAAAAACAGTATTTCCAAAGGTCAAATGCAAAATATAATTCAATTCAGCTTCTTTAGAGGTCTGAATGTGACTAACATTATTGAATATTACTTTCGGAGTAATAATTACAGTACATTTTGTTCTGATTCCACCAATTTTGCTCTGGAAGCAAATTCAGTCCCCTAGCTATCTTTAATGAAAACCATGTCTTCTTGATCCATCCAAGTCTCATATAAATCATTTTTATGAACTTGGCACTCGTCGGTAGCATTGTATCACTGGCTCCCTCGCTCTGGATGGATCAAAGAGCCCTGTATGTCTTGGGTGCTGCCAGCGGCACTATGCATTCCCTACACAAATTAACACTGTAGTTCTCCTGTCAAGCATCTCAAAGCAGTGGGATATCTCTTTGTCTCTTTCTCTCTCTCTTGTTTTCTCTCTCTCTCTCTTTCTCTCTCTCTCTCTCTCTCTCGCTCATTTTATCTCTCTCTCGTTCTTTCTCTCTCATTTTCTCCTTCCTCCATCTCTTATTCACCCTCTCTCTTATCTTCAATTCAATTCAAATTAATTCAAAGGGGCGTTGTTGGCATGGGAAACATATTTATTAGATTTTCACTCTCTCTCGTTCTCTCTCTCTCTCCTCTGTAATGTTTTTCAGACAGCAGGCTTTTCTTTCCCTCACAGTGGGAAGCAGGCTCTGTCTCCATCTCCCTGTTCCTCCCAAACTATGATGGGCCTCTACAACCCTACCCTTGGGACAGAGAGAGAAATTACAAAATGGAAAGAGAAGGATGAGAGGATAGAGAGAAGGACTGGTCCAGTTGGACCCGGGCCTTATGGCAGGGATCAGGAGGGTACCGTGGAGGTGGGTGGATGTGATGTCTGTCTGTCTGTCTGTCTGTCTGTCTGTCTGTCTGTCTGTCTGTCTGTCTGTCTGTCTGCCTACCTGTGTTTCTGTCTGTCTGTCTGTCTGTCTGTCTGTCTGTCTGTCTGTCTGTCTGTCTGTCTGTCCATCGGTCTGCCTACCTGTGTCTGTCCAGAGGGAAGGGATCAGAGAGGACCGGGACATAAATCGTCTGAGTGGAGGACAGGTCGGCCCTGCTGTGGATTCTCCCTGTGGGGATGTTGACTCCACCTTCAGACGCCTCCATTATGTTAAAAACATTGTGCTCCCAGCAGGAGACATCGTTCCCAGACTGGGAGTAGAGGGGGAGAGAGGAGAGGTGGAACAAAAGAGACAGGAGAAGGCTGAGAGAGTTGAGAGAGGGAGGGGGGGAGAGAGGGTGGAGGGAAAAGAAAGCGAGTCCCTTGTTGATGAGGCCAGTTGCAGTCGGAAAGAAACTGTTTTGTGCAGATTTTGGTCCTGATGGGCCGCAGCCTCCTGCCGGAGGGGAGTGGTTCAATGAGCTGGTAACCAGGGTGGGAGGGGTTGGTTAGAGGAGTTGAGAGGAAAGGATGCAGCCTTGAGGGGAACCCGTGCTGATGATCCGGGAGTCAGAGATGTGTTTCCCCAGCTTCATGTGCTGCTTCCTGTCATAAAGGAAGTTGGTGATCCACTTGCAGGTGGGGTCAGTTAAGTGCACCTGGGAGTGCTTGTCCTTCAGCCAAGCTGGGATTATGGTATTAAAGGGGAAAGGTGGAGCTGAAGTCCACAAACAGAATCCTGGCATATTTTCCTGCAGAGTCCAGCTGCTGAAGGAAGAAGTGGGGGGCCATGTTTACTGCATCGTCCACACACCTGTTGGCTATGTACGCGAATTGCAGGGGGTCCAGGAGTGAGTCTCTGTTGGTTTTGAGGTGGAACAATACAAGGCACTCAAAAGTTTTCATTACCCCAGAGGATGGGTCTGTACTCATTAAGTCCTGTGATCCTTGTTTTTTTGGGAGACGGGGATAATGGTACAGGTCTTGAAGCAAGCCGGTAAGTGGCATATCTCCAGTGAGGTGCTAAAAACGCCTGTGAACACAGGAGACAGGTGATCGGCAGATTCGGCACAGTACTTCAGGATGGAAGGAGAGACAGAAAGCCCTATTTTCGTGCGGGCGCTAAGTTGCGTTGCGCGCGTGCCCTAGCGAATTGTGAGTTTCATCCATCGCAAACTCAATGGCTGCCTTCTGAATAGTATATTTCTATACTATATACAGTAGTATGCCAAAAAAGAATACAGTATGTCCCAGTCAACCTGGTCTCACTCAGCCGACTTCAGAATTTGACGTTTGTCCGTTGCCTCCAAACGTCATTTCTAGACGGCATCATACAACTCTAAACGTCATTTCTAGACGGCATCATACAAATGATGAAAATAACGTATATGCGTGGAGGCGCTCGGGCAGCGAGCATTGAGCAATTCCACAACAACTAAGCACAAAACTCTGAGAACAACCAATCAAAAACGTAGGCCTATCCCACGTCGTCTGCCGACGTATAACTGTATGATGCCGTCAAGAAATTACGTTTGGAGGCGATGGACAAACGTTGAATTCTGAAGTCTGCCAAGTGCGACCAAGCTGTCCCAGTACATAGTATGCCACATGCAGTATGGCAAAAACACCAGGATGTCCTACTACATCCGATCATATTTTGCAGTATGCAAGTCAGAAGGCTTTTCTGGCTATTCTGACCCACAATCCTGTGCTCAGCAGAAATTACATCACATTTGCGAGTCGCGACAATTGCGGACGAATTTTCCTTTATAGACTGTGATGGATGTGGTCAAATTTGTTGTGAGAAAGTAGTATTTCCTAACTTTATGCATACTGCGTGCAAAGTAATACTTTCTAGGGGCAGCTAGCTGTAGTACCTACAGTATGTACTGGTCGTAAAAAGTAGAAGTGTGTAATTCGGAACGCAGCCAATATTTCTTGCCTCTGCCGAGTTTGCCAATTTCCTGGTATGCAAAGAAGATGCTTGCACCACAGTGGGTTGGCCAGTGTAATAGGGGGTGTGGCTATTTAAATGAATTGAAAACATTAGTGCTATATACAAGTTTGATGTCAAATAATGTGCTTAACTAGACCACCACTAAATGTAACCGAGTGAAACGTGAGAGCAACTGTCAGCGTGTCTGCTTCCCAATCCCGCTCTGGGCATGCCAACATAAATGGGTTACAATGGTGCCGTGACCCGGATGCCCGGAAGTCCAGCGTAATTATGTTCATATTTCATATGCTACACAGAATAGGCTGTAGGCTACACGGAAAAGAGTGGTTCATGTCTGCAAGTAGTTTGATATTGTCAATCATTTCCCTTTTATGATAGATGGTGAGTGGAGGGCAAAATGACACCAGAAAAAAAGAAGACATTACAATTTTTTTTGGGTCAAAGCAACAGAAAGGCAGGAGAGGCAGGAGATGCCTCAGGGTTACAGGTGAGATTATAGTCTGACTCAACAGATGTAGGTTTTGTGGATAAACCTTGTCATTCATTGTTACATTGCCCAATCAGTGGCCACAGAAATTAATCTGTATTGACGTCACCTGGTAAGTGGTTGCGAGAGCCGGCAAGGGCTTGAAATGATATAAAAAGGAGTGGGACAACACATTGCGACATCACGTTACATTGAAGCAAAAACATATTTCTTACTGTTGTGGGTTTGGATCTTTTTATTAACATTTAGATTTTACGTTATGTTTACCCTCAAAACATTTCTATTCAACTTGTTGAAATCATTTCATTTTGTGGTCATAAGCTAATAACAGTACAATACTGCCTGTGATTCTAGTTTGTGATGAATCCAAAAGTATTTACTCAAGAATGACACTTCTGCACAAATACCTCACAACTCTTTCATATTCATACTGGAAATCTAAATTCAAACCCTGCACACTGCATCAAACACTGCACACTGAAATATATGTAAATTATAACCATAGCCAACATATTTTCAAACAAATCAAATTATACAAACCCATAGGGTTGATAACCTATAAATATTGAAACCAAAAGAATTATAAGGCTACTTGTGCAGATAAGCAAGTCCAGCTGAAAACATGAAAACATATTTGTAACGTCAATGTTAGGGTTGATCCGTCTGTGCTTGTTTATTGGCAGTTCTTCAAGTAACCCCGTGTTTCACACCATAATGTTCACAACATGAACTGTGGGTAATTCCCTCAGGCAAAGTCTGCAGAAGGACTTAGGGTAATTGGACATTAAGGGCTCAAAATGTCTGACAGAGAGCCCTTCTGCACTTGACGATTTGACAATGGGACAGCCCTAAGCCCTAACACACTTAGCGGGAACACACCTGTGAGTCCGTACGGGTGGACATTGTGACTGGGCCTGCATGTCATCGATTTGTGAATGATGTGAAAGATGCGAATTGGTCATGGGTAGGTGATGAGGACGATCCAGAAACGGAGCTAAATGTGTTTATGAAACTGTTTACCAAAATTGCAGATAAGCATGAAAAAGCAAAAAAATTCACTAAGATCAAACTGTGCCCCATGGATCAATGCAGACCTCAAACAATTGATGGACCAACGTAACGAGGCAAAAAAAGAGGCAGACAGATCTGGACTACTGGCAGATAGGAAGACCTACTGTACACTACGAAATCAGGTAACCTAATTTAATAGGAGTAAAAAGAGGGATTATTACCAGAATAAAATTAATGATGTTAAACATGATGGGAAACAATTATGGAAAGTATTTAATGAAGTAATGGGCAGGAATCCCAATCAGTCTGTCTCGTACATCGAGTCTGAGGGTAAATTCCTAACCAAACCAAAGGATGCCAATTATCTTAAAGGGTTCCACATATGCTAATTTAACCTACCTTCTATCTCTACCTTTGGTCCCGAAAATGTGTTCTATAATGTCCTTTGGTCTGAATAAACATGTATTTATTTATCAGGGCTATTTTAGTATCCCCCCCCCCCCCCCCAGGCTGAATTGACTTGATTCAGAGTATGCAAATTATTTATTTAAATTAGTTCCCGCCAGGTAATGTTACCGCCCACTTTGCTGTTTTGAAAAGATGGCAGCTAATTTGGTTCCTTACGATTTTGACCCGCCTAGCGATCCAGAAAACGACAACCACCAGCCGTTAGGGTTAGGGTTGCCACCAGGTGCATCAATCAAATGCATCGATTCTATTGACAGGTGTCATTACAGCGATGCGTGTGCAATTTCGAAACAGGATGATGATGTTGCACAGAAAAAGGTCTATAGCTTACCAGCAACTTGTTGGCTAATGTACCCGAGCCTTTTTAGTTTACCAGGAGGCTAAAATAGCAGTCACATAGGCCTAACGTTATTACCAAAAAAGCAAATAGGCGAGCCAACTGTAAACAATTTTAAGTGCCTGTTAGAATAATACTAACGTTAGCGCGCCGGCTACAACAGCCACCATCCACACACACAAAGCACAACTCGTGGAGTTTGGTATTTTTGTACTTACAGTTTCAGCGTCTTCACGAACAGTTAGTATGGCATCATTAGAAGCAAGAACTTTGCAAGTCCTTGTTCAAACTGGCCGAGATTTATGAACGATTCGCGAGTAAAGTGCGTAGCGCACACTAAGACTGATTTAGGAAGGGTTTCGGGAATATTACAATTATAAATAAAATTCAACCACTTATCCTTTCTTTCATCGCGTGGGAGGGAGTGGAGAGGCTTGTTTGTTAGAGAACAGCCAAGGACATGGCACCGTTTACCAAATTTAATGTCCATCCTCGTAGGAGAGACTGGAGACGCGAGGCTAGGTAAATGATAAGGTGGCCTACGCAACAATCTAATTATGCTAATCAGGGGCGAAGTATGCAAATTCTCAAAAAACGTGACGTCAGGGCCCCCACTTCCGGAAAATGAAGCAATTGATAGGAGGGGGGAGGGTGGGAAAGCACTCACGGGCAATACAGAGAGAGCAGCGAGTGTTAGGAATTGGGACTGGGCATATCAGTAAGACTCTCAAAAACCGAAATGAGGGTGAAAAATACATTTTAGATTGAGTTTAGCATATGTGGAACCCTTTAACGAATACTTTACCAACAAGGTTGATAACCTTAGGCAGAAGATGAAACCAACAGACTCTGGATCATCATATGCATTGATAGATAACTGCATTATGTCTGGAAAAAACTGCACATTTAATTTTGAACTGTTGGAAAAAGAGGAGGTAGGATGCCTGTTACAATCTCTGCCTGATAATAAATGGGCAGGGACGGATAATATGGATGGTAAATTGCTTAGAATAGCTGCTCCCTATGTCACCAGTCCAATTTCTCATATTTTTAATAAATGCTTATCAAAAGGATTGTATCCCCAAAATTGGAAAGAAGAAAAAATTATTCCATTACCCAAAGATAAAAAATCGCCCTTCTCAGGAGCCAACAGCCGTCCGATAAGTATCCTCCCTGTGTTAGGCAGACTACTGGAAAAACTCGCATTTGTGCAAATCATGGACTATTTTACAGTCAATAAAATCATCACTGGATCACATCACGCTTATAGAGAGAATCATTCCACGAATACTGCACTTGTGGAAATGACAGACAATTGGTTAACATCTATTGATAATAAGCAAATAGTCGGAGCAGTATTACTGGACTTTAGTGCTGCTTTTGATGTCATAGACCACACACTATTGATAGGCAAACTCAAGTGCTATGGCTTTAATTAAAATACACTGTGCTGGATGGAAAGCTATCTGTCTAACAGGTCACAGAGAGTCTTTTTTAATGGTAATCTGTCTGACAGTAAGGACATATATTGTGGTGTCCCACAAGGAAGCTGCTTAGGACCACTGTTCTTCTCAATATTTACTAATGATCTACCGTCATATGTCATAAAAGAAGCAAGTGTAGTTATGTACGCGGATGATTCCACTTTGTATGGTGCTGCATCTACTTGCAAAGAATTGCCTGAAGTACTGAATATGGAACTGGAGAGAGTGTCAGCATGGGTGGAATGTAATATGTTGGCGCTAAATATCGCCAAAACAAAAAGCATAGTGTTTGGCTCCAGGTCTACTCTGGCTGGGGATCCACAACTGAAATTGATCCTGTTGGCACTACCAATTGAACAGGTTACAACAGCTAAACTTCTGGGAGTGACACTGGATGACTCACTGACATGGTCAAATCACATTGCAAACATTGTTACCAAAATGGGGAAGGGAATAGGAATGGTAAAGAAATGCTCTGCGTATTTAGTCCCAGCCACACTAAGTCAGGTAACCCAGTCATTGGTCCTGTCTCATATACAGTATTGTCCAGTCACGTGGTCTGCTCGCAAAAGGGAAATAAACAAGCTCCAAATAGTACAGAACAGGGCGGCTAGAATGGTTATCCACTGCACAAAGTGCACAAACATTGAATATATGCACTCACGATTATCATGGCTCAAAGTTGAGCAAAAGCTTAAAGTAAGTCTGCTTTGTTTTCTTAGGAATGTGTTAGTTTCAGAAAAGCCAGAAAATGTATACAGCAAAATAATCTACACAAATAAGAGACAACATCACTTTACAAGGAGCACCAGTCTCGGTCATTTGCTACTTCCTAAGCCGAGAACAAACTCTCTTAGATCCACGTCATATATAGAGCAATCATAGACTGGAATAAACTTCCCTTTCAAATTGCAAGTATACAAAACAGGTTCACTTTCAAGAAACGATTGAGGAATTATCTATGTAGCAGATGACCACATGATGGATATAGGTATTAATATCCATATACTGTAATGTCCCTGTGATGTTGTGATGTTCTGTCAGTAGTGTGTACTGTTTTATGTGTTGTAATGTCATGCTGCATGTCATTATGTGTATAAGTGTACTATGTGTTGTAATGTAATTGTATCTGATTGTATGCAATGTCATGTATGTTATATGTTATGTGCAGGGTTGGGAAGGTTACTTTTAGAAAGTAATCCCTTACAGTTACAAGTTACTTGTGAAAAATTGTAGTCAGTAACGTAATCCGATTACCACAATTTAAAAGTAAAGTAAGGGATTACTTTCAGTTACTTTTGGATTACTTTAAATAAAATGTACTGTGTATTTCACCAGAAATCCTACATTATTTATTATTTTTCTGTGTTCTAGAGCTGACAACATAGAACAGCAGTTGCCCAGCGCCTGCCCAGTTAGAGCAAGTTTTAATGCCAAGAGGTTAGGGTGCGTGTCATCTTACCTTGGCTAGTTAATTGCAGTCTGCAAAACACGACACTCGTTGCTAACGTAGCTAACGTTAGGTGTAAACGTCGAAGCCAGCTCTAAACTCCAGCTCTAATGCATTCTAAGCAGCTGTGATTGACGCTATTCAGCTATACAGCTTGCTAGTGGACACACAGCCTTATATATTATGGATAAAGCACCAACTGACCAGTTTTCCCAGGCAGTTAGTTATAGCTCTTGAATAACACCGACAAGCGCTATTGAGTGAAAATAATCTGAATGGGCACTTATGGTGCGTTCGTTTGTGGTCGGAGGTGGCAAGTCGCAAGTGGCAAAATACCTACCTCCGACCTGTGTGCATTCGAGCTATAGCGAATGATACGATGATGATATGATATGATATTGACATCAGCCGGCAACTGGGGGCTGAGAAACATATCCGAATTTGCGACGAGGAAGTGCGAGTTCATGCAGCGTTTTATTTAATCATTCCTAGTAGCAAGTCGCAATTTGCCACCTCCCAGTTATAAACGAATGCACCATTAGGTCTGGTTTTCTGGTTGAACATTAGTGCTATACTGTAGAAGACTACTACTAGCTAATTTAGCTGTCAGTGGAAGTAAGGTTAACGTTGGCTACCCTAACATTAGCTAACGTTAACTTACCTGCAAATGCTCTTTCAGGTTGGACATTGAGTCCTTGGCCGTCGAGAGGGTTTTGTTGGCTGGGAGGCATAGTTTAGGCTACACTGTGCTGTAATATTGTTGTGGTTCTGTGACAGGTAAATAAAAAAAATGCTGGTATTTCCAGGATTTTAATGCACATTGCGGTATTTCTGCCATGATGGCCGTGCTGCTCGCTGTCTGACTGGCAGCTGTGGTCCAACGAGCACATCAGTGGGAATCTTGTTGGCGCGCTGCGCGCAATTGGTATTACTAGCCTACTTCTTTTTTTTTATTTTTTTAAAGCTATTTTGTAAAACTGATGAGGAGGCGAGGGGTGATTGTAATCACGCCTGGAATCCCCGTTAATGTAACTGTAATCAACAGTAGATTACATATTTTAAATTGTACTGTAACGGATTACAGTTACTGTTTTTTTGTAATCTGATTACGTAACGGCGTTACATGTAATCCGTTACTCCCCAACCCTGGTTATATGTACATGTGTACGTACTGTATGTATGTGTGTATGTATGTTATTTTATTTAAATTTTTATGGACCCCAGGAAGATTAGTGGTTGTCCTGCAACCATTAATGGGGATCCTAATAAAACTAAACAAATGTCTGCCTCCCAAGCAGGAGGCCCCAGTTCTGGTCCCGCTCTGAACATGCCAAAACATATGGGTTACATTCATGCAAACGCTGGCTGGCCATTTGATGACGTTATTGATGCATACTGCGCGTATGAATGTGAAATCATGACAATGTTGTGTCAATATTGGGAAGCACCCTTTCAGGCCCATGGGTAGCTTGCAAACTTCAAAACTACTGAACCACAGCTGATGGCTATTCAATGAAGACACATGAAATACTGAAGCCAACTCTACCGTTCAGTCAGATACACCTATGAAATAAATATATTGTTTGTATAAGGCCTACTGCATGATGAACATGATTGAAACATGCCTATTTGCAGTTCTGAGTTTATAGATTATTGCTTTCAATATTGCTTTCAGTTGGACAGGCTAATAAGGGGAACCTAAAAAATAAAGAAAAAGAGATTGTCCAACAATACAATGCAGGTGGTCTCCAAATGTAAATTCCCATAATCTAGAGATATTCTTTCCATTAGCCCTACAGACAATGGAGTAGGCCTACATGAGGTGGTTTGTGATGCATTGTGCTGCATTGTGACGCCATTGTGAAGCATGTTTGCCAATTATCCTGATCCGCCAGCCTACAATTGTTCCCACAACACCTACACAACGTGCTTCGTATTTTTTCTAGGGCCCGATCAGTGATCGAGGGAACCTTTAGATCCAGAGGTAGGCTATATACAGTACAGGTTCTTTTTGGGGGGAAGCGCTTCTGACGCACGCAAAACTGTCATCAGGACATTGCCAAATCTATAGTGTTGGCACACAGGTATTTAAAGGGATGGAAAACAGGAGTTGTGTGTGATTGGCCTTTATGAAACCAAACCCCTACCACACCCACATGTATTCAATTTGCTTAATCCGACCTCTTTCACAACTGCACTAGGGTTGTTGCCGAGGGTGCGCTAGCGTCCTCAGTCACAAAATTCCCCAAATTGTGTTGGCCACGCCTTAGAGCACCAGCCCTCACTTTTGCGTCTGCGTTAGCGACAGCGTCGGATTCACCAAAATAGGGCTCAGAGTCTGGTCCAGCTGCAATGCAGGGGTTCTGTCTCTTAAACAGCCTAATAACGTCCCTCTCCATGCATGGAGATCAGTGTTTTTGCTGAATGCTGTTTTTGAGGCTGCTGCCGAAGGCCCCAGTACTAGGGATTGTCGCATTGTCACTTGCTCGGTAGCTCTGGTCGTCGTTTATTGCTGGCCGGCAGCTCTCTGTTGGCACCACAAGAGGGCAGTAGTCCCTCCACCCTAATCTAACATTATGACATTATCATTTTCCTAGAACAAACTAACACTGTTAGAGAAAGCAACAAACACGAGCAAGCCGAGCAAGCCGTCTAGTAATTAGGGCCCGAGCACTGGCACTGGCCCTATTGAAACTCGAAGGATTATTATTAGGGCCCGAGCACTGGCGGTGCGAGGCCCTATTGAATTTCGAAGGATTATTAGGGCCCGAGCACTGGCGGTGCGAGGCCCTATTGAAACTCGAAGGATTATTATTATTCTTCTCCTTCTCCTTCTCCTTCTTTACTCCAAACAAATGCCTTTTAGGCGGCCTGAACATCGATGAAAACGGATGAAACTTTGCAGATACGTCAGTCCCGGTGAAAAATTTGATAATTCATGGGTGACGGAAATGGGCGTGGCAAAACGGCTCAAGAGCGCCCCCTGGAAAATTTAAAATGGCGAGCCCCACCTTTCAGTTTGATGTAGGCGAACGAAATTCGGAGGGCATATGTAGTTCATCGAGACGCACTAAAATGTCTCTTGGAGCTATACCCAACATGCAACAGGAAGGCCGCCATTTTGCTTTTAATGTGCCATTTTGTCCTTGTTTTGACCATTTCCATGCCTCGTACTTCGACGAACTCCTCCTACAGATTTCATCCGATCAACTTCATATCGGGTCAGCTTCATCTTAAGACCTTTGTGATCAAAAGTTATCAAAAAAATTGAGTTTTCACCAAACACCCTTGCCGTGGCGCCCCGCCAAAGTTTGACATTTCGCCATAAAACACGAAGTCCTCATAACTCCTACATACATTATCCAATTTGTCCGATATATCTCACGCTTCATGACGGTTCTGTCCTGAACACATCTATGTGTCAGTATTGCGTCATACTTATAGCGCCACCTATTGGTGAAACAGGAAGTCCTCATAACTCCTCCATACATTATCCAATTCGTCCGATATATCTCACGCTTCATGAAGGTTCTGTCCTGAACACATCTATGTGTTGGTATTGTGTCATACTTATAGCGCCACCTATTGGTAAAACAGGAAGTCCTCATAACTCCTCCATACATTATCCGATTTGTCCGATATATCTCACGCTTCATGAGGGTTCTGTCCTGAACACATCTTTGTGTCAGTATTGCGTCATACTTATAGCGCCACCTATTGGTGAAACAGGAAGTCCTCATAACTCCTCCATACAATATCCGATTTGTCCGATTTATCTCACGCTTCATGACGGTTCTGTCCTGAACACATCTATGTGTCAGTATTGCATCATACTTATAGCGCCACCTATTGGTGAAACAGGAAGTCCTCATAACTCCTCCATACATTATCCAATTTGTCCGATATATCTCACGCTTCATGACGGTTCTGTCCTGAACACATCTATGTGTCAGTATTGCGTCATACTTATAGCGCCACCTATTGGTGAAACAGGAAGTCCTCATAACTCCTCCATACATTATCCAATTTGTCCGATATATCTCACGCTTCATGACGGTTCTGTCCTGAACACATCTATGTGTCAGTATTGCGTCATACTTATAGCGCCACCTATTGGTGAAACAGGAAGTCCTCATAACTCCTCCATACATTATCCAATTTGTCCGATATATCTCACGCTTCATGACGGTTCTGTCCTGAACACATCTATGTGTCAGTATTGCGTCATACTTATAGCGCCACCTATTGGTGAAACAGGAAGTCCTCATAACTCCTGCATACATCATCCGATTTGCACCAAATTGCTGACGCTTCATAAAGGTCACCTTCTGAACACATCTATGCGTCGGTATTGAGTTACACTTACAGCGCCACCTACTGGTGAAACAGGAAGTTCTCATAACTCCTACATACATTATCCGATTTACTCCAAATTGCTCATGCTTGATTAAGGTCGCATCTTGAACACATCTGTAGGTCAGTATTGCGTCATACCTACAGCGCCACCTACTGCTTACAGGAAGTCCTCATAACTCCTACATACTTTGTCCGATTTACACAACATTTCTCACGCTTCATCAAGGTACTGTCCTGAACACATCTATGCGTCGGTATTGAGTCACGCTTAGAGCGCCACCTACTGGTGACAGGAAGTTTCTGTCAGTACTGGACACCGAAATAGCACACCCTTTAACGGCGCCACACCCCGACCCGCGTGGGGTGCGAGGGCCCGCTCACTGCTGCTCGCAGCACTAGTTATTATTCTCCTTCTTCTTCTCCCCAAACAAATGCCTTTTTGGCGGCCTAAACATCGATGAAAACGGATGAAACTTTGCAGATACATCAGTCCCGGTGAAAAATGGATATTTCATTGGTGACGGAAATGGGCGTGGCAAAACGGCTCAAGAGCGCCCCCTGGAAAGTTTAAAATGGCGAGCCCCACCTTTCAGTTTGATGGAGGCGAACGAAATTCGGTGGGCATATGTATTTCATGGAGCCACACTTAAATGTCTCTTGGAGCTATACCCAACATGCAACAGGAAGTCCGCCATTTTGCTCTTAATGTGCCATTTTGTCCTTGTTTTGACCATTTCCATGCCTCGTACTTCGACGAACTCCTCCTACAGATTTCATCCGATCAACTTCATATCGGGTCAGCTTCATCTTAAGACCTTTGTGATCAAAAGTTATCAAAAAAATTAAGTTTTCACCAAACACCCTTGCCGTGGCGCCCCGCCAAAGTTTGACATTTCGCCATAAAACACGAAGTCCTCATAACTCCTCCATACATTATCCAATTTGTCCGATATATCTCACGCTTCATGACGGTTCTGTCCTGAACACATCTATGTGTCAGTATTGCGTCATACTTATAGCGCCACCTATTGGTGAAACAGGAAGTCCTCATAACTCCTACATACATTATCCAATTCGTCCAATATATCTCACGCTTCATGAAGGTTCTGTCCTGAACACATCTATGTGTCAGTATTGCGTCATACGTATAGCGCCACCTATTGGTGAAACAGGAAGTCCTCATAACTCCTGCATACATCATCCGATTTGCACCAAATTGCTGACGCTTCACGAAGGTCGCCTTCTGAACCCATCAATGTGTCGGTATTGAGTCACACTTACAGTGCCACCTACTGGTGAAACAGGAAGTCCTCATAACTCCTACATACGTTATCCGATTTACTCAACATTTCTCACGCTTCATCAAGGTACCGTCCTGAACACATCTATGCTTCGGTATTGAGTCACGCCTAGAGCGCCACCTACTGGTGACAGGAAGTTTCTCTCAGTACTGCACACCGAAATAGCACAGCCTTTAACGGCGCCACACCCCGACACGCGTGGGGTGCGAGGGCCCGCTCACTGCTGCTCGCAGCCCTAGTTCTCCTTCTCCTTCTCCTTCTTCTCCCCAAACAAATGCCTTTTTGGCGGCCTAAACATCGATGAAAACGGATGAAACTTTGCAGATACATCAGTCCCGGTGAAAATCGGATATTTCATTGGTGACGGAAATGGGCGTGGCAAAACGGCTCAACAGCGCCCCCTGGAAAGTTTAAAATGGCGAGCCCCACCTTTCAGTTTGATGTAGGCGAACGAAATTCGGTGGGCATATGTATTTCATCGAGCCACACTAAAATGTCTCTTGGAGCTATACCCAACATGCAACAGGAAGTCCGCCATTTTGCTCTTAATGTGCCATTTTGTCCTTGTTTTGACCATTTCCATGCCTCGTACTTTGACGAACTCCTCCTACAGATTTCATCCGATCAACTTCATATCGGGTCAGCTTCATCTTAAGACCTTTGTGATCAAAAGTTATCAAAAAAATTGAGTTTTCACCAAACACCCTTGCCGTGGCGCCCCGCCAAAGTTTGACATTTCGCCATAAAACACGAAGTCCTCATAACTCCTCCATACATTATCCAATTTGTCCGATATATCTCACGCTTCATGACGGTTCTGTCCTGAACACATCTATGTGTCAGTATTGCGTCATACTTATAGCGCCACCTATTGGTGAAACACGAAGTCCTCATAACTCCTCCATACATTATCCAATTTGTCCGATATATCTCACGCTTCATGACGGTTCTGTCCTGAACACATCTATGTGTCAGTATTGCATCATACTTATAGCGCCACCTATTGGTGAAACAGGAAGTCCTCATAACTACTACATACATTATCCAATTTGTCCGATATATCTCACGCTTCATGACAGTTCTGTCCTGAACACATCTATGTGTCAGTATTGCATCATACTTATAGCGCCACCTATTGGTGAAACAGGAAGTCCCCATAACTCCTCCATACATTATCGGATTTGTCCGATATATCTCACGCTTCATGACGGTTCTGTCCTGAACACATCTATGTGTCCATATTGTGTCATACTTATAGCGCCACCTATTGGTGAAACAGGGAGTCCTCATAACTCCTGCATACATCATCCGATTTGCACCAAATTGCTGACGCTTCGTGAAGGTCACCTTCTGAACACATCTATGCGTCGGTATTGAGTCACACTTACAGCGCCACCTACTGGTGAAACAGGAAGTACTCATAACTCCTACATATGTTATCCGATTTACTCCAAATTGCTCATGCTTGATGAAGGTCGCATCTTGAACACTTCTGTAAGTCAGTATTGCGTCATACCTACAGCGCCACCTACTGGTGAAACAGGAAGTCCTCATAACTCCTACATACGTTATCCAATTTACTCAACATTTCTCACGCTTCATCAAGGTACCGTCCTGAACACATCTATGCTTCGGTATTGAGTCACGCTTAGAGCGCCACCTACTGGCGACAGAAACTTTCTCTCAGTACTGCACACCGAAATAGCACACCCTTTAACGGCGCCACACCCCGACACGCATGGGGTGTGAGGGCCCGCTCACTGCTGCTCGCAGCCCTAGTTGTTGTTGTTGTTATATTTTTTCAGACGAGAAAGTAACCATGTAGATTCCCAATATGTGGTCAGTTTCAAAATAACAGCTGTTGACCTTTTCTTAGTTAAGTGGCAGGGTCTGCCAGCCTGTCCAGTCGAAAGTAGCAGTTCTAGCAAGTTTTACCTGGGGTGGCAAAATGGTGACAGGAGTTCGCCAGAGGATGGCAACTGGAACCCTAGAACCGCCACTGCCAGTGTAATGGAAAATTCTGTGTTATTAGACATTATTAGGGCCCGAGCACTGGCGGTGCGAGGCCCTATTGAAACTCGAAGGATTATTATTCTCCTTCTCCTTCTCCTTCTTCTCCCCAAACAAATGCCTTTTTGGCGGCCTAAACATCGATGAAAACGGATGAAACTTTGCAGATACATCAGTCCCGGTGAAAATCGGATATTTCATGGGTGACGGAAATGGGCGTGGCAAAACGGCTCAAGAGCGCCCCCTGGAAAGTTTTAAATGGCGAGCCCCACCTTTCAGTTTGATGTAGGCGAACGAAATTCGGTGGCCATATGTATTTCATCGAGCCACACTAAAATGTCTCTTGGAGCTATACCCAACATGCAACAGGAAGTCCGCCATTTTGCTTTTAATGTGCCATTTTGTCCTTGTTTTGACCATTTCCATGCCTCGTACTTCGACGAACTCCTCCTACAGATTTCATCCGATCAACTTCATATCGGGTCAGCTTCATCTTAAGACCTTTGTGATCAAAAGTTATCAAAAAAATTTAGTTTTCACCAAACACCCTTGCCGTGGCGCCCCGCCAAAGTTTGACATTTCGCCATAAAACACGATGTCCTCATAACTCCTCCATACATTATCCGATTTGTCCGATATATCTCACGCTTCATGAGGGTTCTGTCTTGAACACATCTATGTGTCAGTACTGCGTCATACTTATAGCGCCACCTATTGGTGAAAAAGGAAGTCCTCATAACTCCTGCATACATCATCCGATTTGCACCAAATTGCTGACGCTTCATGAAGGTGACCTTGTGAACACATCTATGCGTCGGTATTGAGTCACACTTACAGCGCCACCTACTGGTGAAACAGGAAGTACTCATAACTCCTACATACGTTATCCGATTTACTCCTAATTGCTCATGCTTGATGAAGGTCGCATCTTGAACACTTCTGTAAGTCAGTATTGCGTCATACCTACAGCGCCACCTACTGGTGAAACAGGAAGTCCTCATAACTCCTACATACTTTGTCCGATTTACACAACATTTCTCACGCTTCATCAAGGTACAGTCCTGTACACATCTATGTGTCGGTATTGAGTCACGCTTACAGTGCCACCTACTGGTGACAGGACGTTACTCTCAGCACAGGACACCGAAATAGCACACCCTTTAACGGCGCCGCACCCCGACACGCGTGGGGTGCGAGGGCCCGCTCACTGCTGCTCGCAGCCCTAGTTTGAATTAATTTGACATACTAGACCTTGGTCAGATCTCTCTAACACTGTCTGCTGTTTAGGCCACAGAACTGGCCTCTCATACCTTGGCTAGAGAAAGAATGCTGTGTACTTTGTAATCTTGTGTTTTTGTAGAAGTAACTGTCTCTGCTTGCGCCCCAGCCTTGCCAGTCTCTGTGGACAAAACAGGATTCCAGCTGGACTGGGGGGTGGGAAGAGAGGGCTGTGAAGTAACCAAGGGGTCTCCTTTTGACTGTATAAATGTCAACTGTAACCGCAGATCTGGGCCGCCATTTCTCACATTGCAGACTGCTGTGTGCATGAAGCAACTGAGATTTGACGGCCCTCTTCTCGAGACGGGTTATTGGGGGTGTTTGTATGTTATTGTGCTGTTTGTATTGGCTACATTGGCTGTATGTGGCTACTGTGCTGCTTGCCTGCTTGCATGTAATAAACTTTGTTAAACTTAGAATGTTGGCATTCACTCTCTCCAGAACAACACTCTGTGACAGAAATTTCCACAACACCAGTCGAGTGTGTTGCATCAAACACCATGAATTGTTTGATTACGCATGCAATACAACTGTTATTGTTGTGCAATTATTCTTTTCCCAACTCCCTAGTGTTACTGTTATGGGCCAAGACAACTCCCAAGACAGAGCTAGAAAAACAGACTGGTATGTGAAGAGGCAAATTCTGGATTTGCATCCCATCATGGCACGTCCCATCCTCGCATTTCAACTTGCAATGAATGTACTGTTGCTTCTTCACTCGTCCAGACCAAACAAACCCGCCTAGACCAAACAAACCCTGTCACATCACGTCCCGCAATTCAACTCACAATGAATGCACTGCAACTAATATTACGAAGATTCCTGTAATGTTAGCTGTATCAAAATAGCTAATTACAGCAGCTTCCATTACAGGAATCATTATCGTAATATTAGCTAACTGCTTTAGCCGCTGACGGCTACCATTATGTTATGGAAGCTGCTGCTAGTTGTGAGCTTGTGAGCTAACTGGCTATCACAGTGTTATTGTTTTTCTTTCTGTCTTGGATAACGGAGATGTAATCTACAGGCATGCTACTTCTGTTCTTAAATCCTTAGGGCACTTTCACACCTAAAGGTCTAGACCAAGGTCCGAACCAGAATCCTGTTTGCCGCTTTCACATTTGTTATTTTTTATTGATTAGTTCTATAGATTTCGCTTTCACACCAGCGGACCAAAGGATTTTTGGTGGCAGACCTACATTATGTCGTCATCGTTTGCTTGGGGGTGCGTCTCCCTATACTTGATACTGATTGGTTTGAGGATGTGCTTGATCCGAAAGTGCGAACCTTTGATTTCACATTAGGCAGCAGCAAACCTTGGTTCGAGCCGAGACCACCTCTTGAAGTCGGACCAAAGACCAAAGTCTTTGATCCGCGCACCGTGGTCCAGGAGGATTCACACCTGTCAATTTGGTCCGGATCAAACTGGAAAGTCTGAAAGTCCGGACTAAACAACGTAGGTGTGAAAGGGTCTTAAACACTCTGCCCTCAGGTGCATTGCTGGAGATAGCTACAGCACTCACCAGTGTCCTTTACAACAAGGTTGGGTGATCCTCCTTGGCGGAGAGATGTAATCTGCACTGGCATCTGTTCATATACAGTACAAGGCCATTATTGGTGGTCAACCATCTTATATCTCCTCACTGTTGAGTTGGCCCTTTGGATCTTATCACACTCATCCCAGTGACTGGCTTGTACTTCAGGTCCCTAGAATAAACACTGAAAATGGGAAGTCTGCTTTCAGCTTCTCTGCCCCCAACACATGGAACATCCTACAATCCTCCCTGAAACTCAACACACTGGTATCCATTGGTCAGTTTAGATCTTTGATCAGCAATAATTCTGTTACAATCTTCAGTTGTTTTTAATCATTTTAATTGTAATTTATTTATTTTTATAGTTTAATTGGTTAAAGTGTATTATTGTTCTTGTTTTATACCTTGTACTTTTATATGATGTACAGTATTTTCTTGACGTGTTGTAAATGAGAGCTTACTCTCAAGAAAGAAAGGAGAAAAAAAGACTTGTGGAACACCATGAGTCGGTTTAGAGCATAAGCTGTTTTGGTGCTAATGCGAGTTTGATTTTGCCTCCGTCTATGCCATTAGATGTTTTGCTGCTAATGTGAGTTTGAGTTTGCCTCCATTTATGCTTGAGAAATGGAAGTTGAACCAACAGCAGCAAAATAGCTAACATCATCATTGTAATGTTAGCTAACTGCTTTAGCCACCGACAGAAGCTGCTGCTAGGTTTGAGCTTGAGAACTATCTGGCTATCATGGTCTTATTGTGCTGGATTTGAATTGAAAGCATTGGAACTGATGTGTCCAGGTGATCTTAATTTAGCAGATGTTAGATTTCATGTCATTTCAGTTCACAGCTATTTCGATGGCATGGCTAGCTGGTTCCATCCTACTGACCGGTCCTGAAGAGAAACATGCCGGCATCAGCCCATAAGCCAGGCTAGACCAGGACTAGTTAAACAGCTGTCAACTTCTCATTATTTGTTACATCACCATGTTTTCATGTTGTCTAAGTAAAGGTTGCAACATATAAAATGCATTATTATAATGAAAACCAGATCTTCTTGAATCATCCACAAGTCCCTAATAAATCTTTTTTTTAAACTTGGCACTGCTTCCCTACTATAAACAAGTTAACACTGGAACAAAAATGATTCCTCAGCACTGCAAACACTGGTGTGAATGCTGGAGCCCTGACTGATGCACCTGCTTCACATGCTACATCAAGATCATCTATGTGTGTGTGTGTGTGTGTGTGTGTGTGTGTGTGTGTGTGTGTGTGTAGTGTGTGTGTGTGTGCGTGCGTGCGTGTGTGCGTGTGTGTGTGTGGATTTGGTAGTGTGTGTGTGTGTGTGTGTTTAGACATCCATATACTGTCAATGCATTGCAGAACTGGATGTGTAAAGCGTTTCCATCCTGAAGCTATTTCTGCAGCCCTACCCCCTCATTCTCATCATGGATCAGTCTCAACTACAGTGAATAGGAGTGGACTGATCTATTGCAGACAGTGCTGCAGGGAGGGTGACCTGCAGCTCAGGTTTCAGATCAGTCACCACTACTTTTTGACAAGAAGGGAGGAGGGTTGGGGAGGAAGGGAGGGTTGAGGGGAGAGGGAGGGGAGGAGAGAAGGGGGGGGGGGAGAGGAGGGGTGGAGTAGAGGGGAGATGGCGAGAGGGGAGGAGGAGTGGAGAGGTGAGGGGAAGGAGGGAAGGGGTGTGGGGAAGCGTAGTGGAGTGGATGGGTGAGGGGAGGATGGGAGGAGGGAAGGGGGGGGGGGGGGTGGAGAGGGAGGGAGGAGGACAGGAAAGGAGAGGCAGTGGGAGATGAGTGGTGGGGGACACCGTCCTGCTCTTCTGACAAAGAGATCCGATTTCACGTCGCTTCTCCCCTCGTCCCTCCAGTCAACACTACTAAACACCTTTCATCTCAGCTAATAACTCCCACGGGAAAGAAGGAGAGGTGCCGGGTTGTTGGTAGGCTGGAGGGAGAGGGACCAGGCTTGAGGCACCAGGCTGGGGGGAACCAGGCTGGATGGAGAGGGACCAGGCTGGGGTGAACCAGGCTGGGGAGAACCAGGCTGGAGGGAGAGGGACCAGGCTGGGAGGACCAGGCTGGGAGGAGAGGGACCAGGCTGAGAAGAACCAGGCTGGAGGGAGAGGGACCAGGCTGGAGGGAGAGGGACCAGGCTGGAGGGAGAGGGGCCAGGCTAGGGGGAGAGGGACCAGGCTGGAGGGAGAGGGGCCAGGCTAGGGGGAGAGGGACCAGGCTGGAGGGAGAGGGACCAGGCTGGAGGGAGAGGGACCAGGCTGGAGGGAGAGGGACCAGGCTGGAGGCAGAGGGACCAGGCTGGGGGGAAAGGGACCAGGCTGGAGGGAGAGGGACCAGGCTGGAGGGAGAGGGACCAGGCTGGAGGCAGAGGGACCAGGCTGGGGGGAAAGGGACCAGGCTGGGGGGAGAGGGACCAGGCTGGGGGGAGAGGGACCAGGCTGGGGGGAGAGGGACCAGGCTGGAGTAATATATCTCATAGTTGCTGCAGGTTTTTTTCTCATAAATTGCTTGCAGTACAATCTGGACTTAGTTCGCCCTTTCCTCACTGATGAAACGGCGCAGGTGCTCATCCAGGCCCTGGTCATCTCCCCCCAAGACTACTGCAACTCCCTCCTTGCTGGGGCCCCGGCGTCAGCCATTAAACCCCGGGAACCTGTCCAGAAAGCTGCTGCTCGCTCCCACACAACCTCCCTTCTCTGTTCCCTACACTGGCTCCCTGTAGTGGCTCACATCCAGTTTAAAACTCTGGCGCTAACCTACAGGGCAATGAACAGCACCCTCCTACCTCCAGGCCATGGTCAAACCCTATACCTCATCCCGACCACTACGCTCTGCTACCTCTGGGTGACTGGTTGCCCCGTCACTCCGAGGCCCCTGTGGTCGATCGACACGGTCACGGCTCTTCTCTGTCCTGGCCCCGCAGTGGTGGAATGAACTGCCCACTGACGTCAGGACAGTGGAGTCACTGCCATCTTTCGTCGCAGGCTCAAAACTCATCTCTTCAAGAAGTACTACAACAATCCTCCCTCCTAATCCCTCCTCCTATTGTATTTTAGATTGCTATTCTTGCACTTTGCACCTTTTCCTACGTTAAATGCAATTATTGTTAGTCGCTTTGGATAAAAGTGTCAGCTAAATGACTGTAATGTAATCTAATGTAATGTAATGTAACTAAGCCCTGGAGCATCAACACGACCCTGCAGGATGAGTTGGGGTGTGAGACTTACAGGGAGGGGGTTGAAGTGTTGGTCCACCAGGTGTGCGTAGCCGTAGTCAAAGAAGGAGTGTCGTAGGACCACGTCGATCCCCTGCACCGCTGCCATGCCCAAAGTGTTCAGCCACCTGGAAGATAAACACACACACACACACACACAGGTTGATACTGCACATCTCTATCTATTTTCAATGTGTCATATTTAAGGATTTCAGGTTAGTTGATAACATCAAGCAACATTAACAGGAGAGGAAGTGACATGTCCTTACAGGAAGCCAGCGGCGTAGGTATCGGATAGATTGTTGGTGCCTCCAGCCCAGGCAGGACCCACACCTCCCAGCCACACCTTCTTACCAGGGGCATGGGCGTTCACTACCTATGGAGAGACAAGGGGCAGAAGGGTTGTAGATCAGACGGGGTGGGGGTACAGGAGGAGAGACTTACATTGTAGTATTAGGATCAGATGGGGTCAGGGTACAGGGTACAGTTAGTTCAGATGAAGAGGTATTATTGTGTCTACCGAAAAAACTTGAAACGGAACCAAAAAGTGCTCTGGAACCAAAAAAAGGGCTGTCAACGGCTTCAACCAAAGGTTCTACCACAGAGACAACCAAAGAACCCCTTTACTTAGAGAGCACTGTTCCTATCTCCTGGATCTCCAGGAGGCCTGCCTTGCTGGCTGGGGGCCAGAAACAGCAGCAGATCCTATTACGTCTCCGTCACTTTAAAGTACATTAGGCAAATGATGAGAGAGAGAGAGAGAGAGAGAGAGAGAGGGAGGGAGGGAGGGAGAGATGTGGTAGTAGTCCAGCTAAACTCTCCATCCTGGGGACCCGGCCTGCTATGAAACCCTGCCAGACAGCAAGGGCCTCCCCAGGGCCTGTACTCACTTCCAGCATGGCTGCAAACCATTACTACTGGCAACAACGCATGCGCGCGCACACACACACACACACACACACACACACACACACACAACTGCGTACACGCACCCACTTACCCAGGCAATTATGCGCACATGCGGACACAGAGACACAAATACACACTCATACTGCACACAGCTCACATCCCTCCTGTCACCCAAACTTACATCACACAACCCAGAGATCAAGAGCAGTGAAACCACACGGACATCAGCTGCCTGGTATCCTTTTGCTCTGCCATGGGGAACACTGCAAATGAATGTTCTTGGGAATATCACCCCCTCGTTCTGGGGAATATCACCCCCTTGTTCTGGGGAATATCACCCCCTTGTTCTCAGCTTGGCGTTCAGCTCACCATACTGTACGGCGAAGTAATGTTATCAACGTGGCTTGTATTTCGTTGTACTGTACAACTGGTTTGCTGAGTACTGTACAATTACATACAAGCAGTGCTGATAACATTACCTCGCTGTCAACAGAACCTATCCAGCCTACCAACGTCTAAAGCTGGTGTCTCAAACACATGCAGTGTGTCCTCTTAAGAGAAATTCTCTCTCTATCTCTCTCTCTCTCTCTCAATGTCACTCCCTCTTTCTGTCTCTCTCATTCCCTCAGAGGACAGAGGAGAGATAGAGAGTGACTATTACTCAGTACGAAGGTTGTGAGGTCCATCTCTCTGACCTTGAAGACTCTGGTGATCTGCTCCATCAGCGTGTCCAGCAGACGGGTCTTCAGGAAGTCCTCCACCTTGGTCACTCTCCCGTCCATGTAGTAGCTGCAGGGACAAGGCCAGGGAATTATCCAGGTCCACACAGACAAGGAGAATTAAAATACGTTAAGCTGGTTTACAAATACACAATATTTATACATTATCCAGGTTGACACTGAGTTAAATACATTAACCTGGTTTAGAAATACACGGTAGTTATACATTATCCAGGTCAACAAGTACTAGGGTATACATACACCTGGTAATAAACGATGCACTGTTGTACAGTCAGAAAGAGAAATTATTGCACGTCGTTAAAACTCCCTTACAACACGGTAGTTATACACATTATCCAGGTCGACACAGGCAAGGTAGGGTTAAATACTGTACATTAACCTGGTTTACAAATACAATATACAGTATACATTATCCAGGTCTACAAAAACAGAATGAAAGTAGTTATATACATTATCCAGGTTGACACAAACCGTGTAGAGTTATATACATTATCCCAGTTGACAAAGCCAGCACACAAGGAAGGCCCTGTCCATATATGGGCACTGTACTGATACTGGGGATGAAGACAGGAGCAGCTGGAGGCATAGAAAGAAAGATCACAGATGATATCTGGATTGAGATGTTAACGGGAGGAAACAGAGAGAGGGCACATCGTTCTCTCTCTCTCTCTCTCTCTCTCTCTCTCTCTCTCTCTCTATACTATACAACATGTACAGAGAGAAAGAGAGAGAGGGGGTGATGGACAGGGGGAAGGTGGAGCGGAGTTTCGGACAGGATGAAATAGCGCGTGGATGACCGTCTGGTTCAGCGGGGGGGTCGGAGCGAGGGATAGCAGGGAGGAGGAGAGGAGGGAGGAGAAGATGGTCCTCCCTGCTCCTTTGCAGCGAGCCATTATCTGTGGGGGTGAAGGATCTGTGGCCCTCCTGGGGAACGGCTGTCTGATATACGGCATCACAACTCTCCATTATCTCTGCTCTCTCCCTCCAGCTGCACATAACACACACTCACACACACACACTCACTCACGTGTGAGACACACTCACTCATTCACACACACAAACACACACACGCACG
>NC_140250.1:12421031-12433531 GCF_949987555.1 Borostomias antarcticus
CACAAAGGCAGAACAATCCCAACACATAGCCCTCTGTTCCAGCCACAGACCAATGCTTAACACAACTGAGGGACATTCGATAGAGACATACAGTAGGACTTGACTGAGGTCCAAAGCACACAGCACGTGCGATCTAGCAATGTCCAACACAAGTACTGTTAAAGGACACACAGTCAGCGAGAGAGTGCCCCTCGCTGACTGTGAGAGGGAGAGACAGAAAGAGAGAGAGACAGATGAGAGGATAGGAGATGGGAGGGGAGGGGAGGAGAGGAGGGGAGAGGAGGGGAGGACAGGGCAGGAGTGGCTCTCTCTGGCCATGCCCAGTGATAGTGAAGAATAATTCATAAAGAGCAATCTTCAGTGACGGCTGAGCAGCCCCGGGGGAGCAGCCGAACACACAGAGAGGCTCTCTGACACTCTCTCTCCCTCACACACAATCTGTATCTCTTTTCTCTGTTCATCTCTCTCTCTGTGGTTAATCTGTGGCAGCCAGATGAGTGGAGAGAGAGAGAGGGGGGGGGGGGGGATAGGGAGAGAGAGAGAGAGAGAGAGAGAGAGGGGGATAGGGAGAGAGAGAAAGAGAGAGAGAGGGGGATAGGGAGAGAGAGAGGATGTAGCCAAAGAGAAGAGGAAACACAACACAACAACAGCTAATCCATCAAATTACATTGGGCCTCATTCACCAATATCTTCAAGTTTCCATCGTAAATGTTGCTCCCAAGAAAGGCCATCTGATTCATGACGCGTTTTTACACACCACAGAATTTGTTCGCACACTGTCGAGTCGTCGTTTCATGAATTCAATTTCACGTTTCACGAATTGAAAGTGTGTTGATCTGAATTAGCCTGGGTACATGCCCATACCAGGCCCATGAAGGGGCATGACACTGCAGGCCGGTGGACACACACAGAACACACACACAGAACACACACACAGAACACACAGAACACACACACAGAAGTCACAGACAGGAATTGCGAAGGAAATTTGTCAGAGAACTTAAATAGCCGAAGGAAATGCTAAAGACGGTGGAGCAACGGCCTCCAAACGTAGAAAGAACTTCAGGAGGTGCTGCTGCAGGAAATGCTTAGCAAATGGAGTAGTAGATTTAGTCCCCCCCCCCCCCGCCTCAGTAGTAGATTTAGTCCCCCCCCCCCCCGCCTCAGTAGTAGATATAGTCCCCCCCCCCCCCCCGCCTCAGTAGTAGATTTAGTCCCCCCCCCCCCCCCGCCTCAGTAGTAGATTTAGTCCCCCCCCCCCGCCTCAGTAGTAGATATAGTCCGTCCCTCCCCCGCCTCAGTAGTAGATTTAGTCCCCCCCCCCCCGCCTCAGTAGTAGATATAGTCCCCCCCCCCCCGCCTCAGTAGTAGATTTAGTCCCCCCCCCCCGCCTCAGTAGTAAATATAGTCCCCCCCCCCCCCCAGTAGTAGATATAGTCGTCGTCCCCCCCCCCAGTAGTAGATATAGCCCCCCCCCTCCCTCAGTAGTAGATATAGGGACCACCCCCCCCAGTAGTAGATATTGGGCCCTCCCCCCCAGTAGTAGATATAGGGCCCTCCCTCCCGATAGTAGATATAGGAACACCCCCCACCAGTAGTAGATATAGGGACATAGGGTCCCCCCCTTCCCCAGTAGTAGATATAGGGCCCTCCCCCCCAGTAGTAGATATAGGGACCCCCCCCACCCCCCAGTAGTAGATATAGCCCCCCACCCCCCAATAGTAGATATAGGGACCCCCCAACCCCCCAGTAGTAGATATAGCCCCCCCACCCCATCCCCCAGTAGTCGATATAGGGACCCCCCCACCCCCCAGTAGTAGATATAGCCCCCCCTCCAGTAGCAGATATAGCACCCCCACCCCACCCCCCAGTAGTCGATATAGGGACCACCCCACCCCCCTGTAGTAGATATAGCCCCCCCCCAGTAGTAGATATAGGGACCCCCCCACCCCCCAGTAGTAGATATAGTCCCCCCTCCCGCCTCAGTAGTAGATATAGTCCCCCTCCCCCCTCAGTAGTAGATATAGCCCCCCCTCCAGTAGCAGATATAGCACCCCCACCCCACCCCCCAGTAGTCGATATAGGGACCACCCCACCCCCCTGTAGTAGATATAGCCCCCCCCAGTAGTAGATATAGGGACCCCCCCACCCCCCAGTAGTTGATATAGGGACCCCACTACCCCCCAGTAGTAGATATAGCCCCCCCCCCCCAGTAGTAGATATAGGGACCCCCCACCCCCCAGTAGCAGATATAGCCCCCCCCCCATTAGTAGATATAGGGACCCCACCACCCCCCAGTAGTAAATATAGCCCCCCCCCCCCCTAGTAGCAGATATAGCCCCCCCCCCCATTAGTAGATATAGGGACCCCCCCACCCCCCAGTAGCAGATATAGCCCCCCCCCCCAGTAGTAGATATAGGGACCCCCCCACCACCCAGTAGCAGATATAGCCCCCCCCCCATTAGTAGATATAGGGACCCCCCCACCCCCCAGTAGTAGATATAGGGACCCCCCACCCCCCAGTAGTTGATATAGTCCCCCCCCCCCCTCAGTAGTAGATATACGGACCCCCCCCCCAGTAGTAGATATAGGAACCCCCCACCCCCCAGTAGTAGATATAGGGACCCCCCAGTAGTAGATATAGGGACCCCCCACCCCCCAGTAGTAGATATAGTCCCCCCCCCCCGCCTCAGTAGTAGATATAGGGCCCTCCCCCCCGATAGTAGATATAGGAACACCCCCCACCAGTAGTAGATATAGGGACATAGGGATCCCCCCCCAGTAGTAGATATAGGACCCCCCCCTCCCCAGTAGTAGATATAGGGACCTCTCTCCCCCCAGTAGTAGATATAGGGACCCCCCACCCCCCAGTAGTAGATATAGGGACCCCCCACCCCCCAGTAGTCGATATAGGGACCCCCCCACGCCCCCAGTAGTCGATATAGGGACCCCCCCACCCCCCCAGTAGTCGATATAGGGACCCCCCCACCCCCCAGTAGTAGATATAGCCCCCCCCACCCCTCAGTAGTAGATATAGGGACCCCCACCCCCCAGTAGTAGATATAGGGACCCCCCCGCCTCAGTAGTAGATATAGTCACCCCCCCCTCAGTAGTAGATATACCGACCCCCCCCCTCAGTAGTAGATATACCGACCCCCCCCCAGTAGTAGATATAGGGACCCCCCCACCCCCCAGTAGTAGATATAGGGACCCCGCCACCCCCCAGTAGTAGATATAGGGACCCCCCCACCCCCCAGTAGTAGATATAGCCCCCCCCCCCCACCCCTCAGTAGTAGATATAGGGACCCCGCCACCCCCCAGTAGTAGATATAGGGACCCCCCCACCCCCCAGTAGTAGATATAGCCCCCCCCCCCCCCAGTAGTTGATATAGGGACCCCCCCACCCCCCAGTAGTAGATACAGTCCCCCCCCCCACCTCAGTAGTAGATATACGGACCCCCCCCAGTAGTAGATATAGCCCCCCCCAGGCCCCAGTAGTAGATATAGGGATCCCCCCACCCCCTGTAGTAGATATAGCCCCCCCCCAGTAGTCGATATAGGGACCCCCCCACCCCCCAGTAGTTGATATAGGGACCCCACTACCCCCCAGTAGTAGATATAGCCCCCCCCCCCCCCCCCCAGTAGTAGATATAGGGACCCCCCACCCCCCAGTAGCAGATATAGCCCCCCCCCCATTAGTAGATATAGGGACCCCACCACCCCCCAGTAGTAAATATAGCCCCCCCCCCCCTAGTAGCAGATATAGCAGCCCCCCCCATTAGTAGATATAGGGACCCCCCCACCCCCCAGTAGCAGATATAGCCCCCCCCCCCCAGTAGTAGATATAGGGACCCCCCCATCACCCAGTAGCAGATATAACCCCCCCCCCATTAGTAGATATAGGGACCCCCCCACCCCCCAGTAGTAGATATAGGGACCCCCCACCCCCCAGTAGTTGATATAGTCCCCCCCCCCCTCAGTAGTAGATATACGGACCCCCCCACCCCCCAGTAGTAGATATAGCCCCCCCCCCAGTAGTAGATATAGGGACCCCCCAGTAGTAGATATAGGGACCCCCCACCCCCCAGTAGTAGATATAGTCCCCCCCCCGCCTCAGTAGTAGATATAGGGCCCTCCCCCCCGATAGTAGATATAGGAACACCCCCCACCAGTAGTAGATATAGGGACATAGGGACCCCCCCCCAGTAGTAGATATAGGACCCCCCCCTCCCCAGTAGTAGATATAGGGACCTCTCTCCCCCCAGTAGTAGATATAGGGACCTCTCTCCCCCCAGTAGTAGATATAGGGACCCCCCCACCCCCCAGTAGTAGATATAGGGACCCCCCACCCCCCAGTAGTCGATATAGGGACCCCCCCACCCCCCAGTAGTAGATATAGCCCCCCCCACCCCTCAGTAGTAGATATAGGGACCCCCACCCCCCAGTAGTAGATATAGGGACCCCCCCGCTTCAGTAGTAGATATACCGACCCCCCCCCTCAGTAGTAGATATACCGACCCCCCCCAGTAGTAGATATAGGGACCCCCCCACCCCCCAGTAGTAGATATAGCCCCCCCCCCCAGTAGTTGATATAGGGACCCCCCCACCCCCCAGTAGTAGATACAGTCCCCCCCCCCACCTCAGTAGTAGATATACGGACCCCCCCCAGTAGTAGATATAGCCCCCCCCAGGCCCCAGTAGTAGATATAGCCCCCCCCAGTAGTAGATATAGGGATCCCCCCACCCCCTGTAGTAGATATAGCCCCCCCCCAGTAGTCGATATAGACCCCCCCACCCCCCAGTAGTTGATATAGGGACCCCACTACCCCCCAGTAGTAGATATAGCCCCCCCCCCCCCCCAGTAGTAGATATAGGGACCCCCCACCCCCCAGTAGCAGATATAGCCCCCCCCCCATTAGTAGATATAGGGACCCCACCACCCCCCAGTAGTAAATATAGCCCCCCCCCCCCTAGTAGCAGATATAGCCCCCCCCCCATTAGTAGATATAGGGACCCCCCCACCCACCCCCCAGTAGCAGATATAGCCCCCCCCCCCAGTAGTAGATATAGGGACCCCCCACCACCCAGTAGCAGATATAGCCCCCCCCCCCATTAGTAGATATAGGGACCCCCCCACCCCCCAGTAGTAGATATAGGGACCCCCCACCCCCCAGTAGTTGATATAGTCCCCCCCCCCCCCCTCAGTAGTAGATATACGGACCCCCCCCCCAGTAGTAGATATAGGGACCCCCCCACCCCCTGTAGTAGATATAGCCCCCCCCCAGTAGTAGATATAGGACCCCCCCAACCCAGTAGTAGATATAGGGACCTCTCTCCCCCCAGTAGTAGATATAGGGACCCCCCCACCCCCCAGTAGTTGATATAGGGACCCCACTACCCCCCAGTAGTAGATATAGCCCCCCCCCCCCCAGTAGTAGATATAGGGACCCCCCACCCCCCAGTAGCAGATATAGCCCCCCCCCCCATTAGTAGATATAGGGACCCCACCACCCCCCAGTAGTAAATATAGCCCCCCCCCCCCCCTAGTAGCAGATATAGCCCCCCCCCCATTAGTAGATATAGGGACCCCCCCACCCCCCAGTAGCAGATATAGCCCCCCCCCCCCCCCCCAGTAGTAGATATAGGGACCCCCCCACCACCCAGTAGCAGATATAGACCCCCCCCCCATTAGTAGATATAGGGACCCCCCCACCCCCCAGTAGTAGATATAGGGACCCCCCACCCCCCAGTAGTTGATATAGTCCCCCCCCCCCCCTCAGTAGTAGATATACGGACCCCCCCCCCCAGTAGTAGATATAGGGACCCCCCAGTAGTAGATATAGGGACCCCCCACCCCCCAGTAGTAGATATAGTCCCCCCCCCGCCTCAATAGTAGATATAGGGCCCTCCCCCCCGATAGTAGATATAGGAACACCCCACACCAGTAGTAGATATAGGGACATAGGGATCCCCCCCCAGTAGTAGATATAGGACCCCCCCCTCCCCAGTAGTAGATATAGGGACCTCTCTCCCCCCAGTAGTAGATATAGGGACCCCCCACCCCCCAGTAGTCGATATAGGGACCCCCCCACCCCCCAGTAGTAGATATAGCCCCCCCCACCCCTCAGTAGTAGATATAGGGACCCCCACCCCCCAGTAGTAGATATAGGGACCCCCCCACCCCCCAGTAGTAGATATACCGACCCCCCCCCTCAGTAGTAGATATACCGACCCCCCCCCAGTAGTAGATATAGGGACCCCCCCACCCCCCAGTAGTAGATATAGCCCCCCCCCCCAGTAGTTGATATAGGGACCCCCCCCACCCCCCAGTAGTAGATACAGTCCCCCCCCCCACCTCAGTAGTAGATATACGGACCCCCCCCAGTAGTAGATATAGCCCCCCCCAGGCCCCAGTAGTAGATATAGCCCCCCCCCAGTAGTAGATATAGGGATCCCCCCACCCCCTGTAGTAGATATAGCCCCCCCCCAGTAGTCGATATAGACCCCCCACCCCCCAGTAGTTGATATAGGGACCCCACTACCCCCCAGTAGTAGATATAGCCCCCCCCCCCCCCCCAGTAGTAGATATAGGGACCCCCCACCCCCCAGTAGCAGATATAGCCCCCCCCCCATTAGTAGATATAGGGACCCCACCACCCCCCAGTAGTAAATATAGCCCCCCCCCCCCTAGTAGCAGATATAGCCCCCCCCCCATTAGTAGATATAGGGACCCCCCCACCCACCCCCCAGTAGCAGATATAGCCCCCCCCCCCCAGTAGTAGATATAGGGACCCCCCCACCACCCAGTAGCAGATATAGCCCCCCCCCCCATTAGTAGATATAGGGACCCCCCCACCCCCCAGTAGTAGATATAGGGACCCCCCACCCCCCAGTAGTTGATATAGTCCCCCCCCCCCCCCCTCAGTAGTAGATATACGGACCCCCCCCCCAGTAGTAGATATAGGGACCCCCCCACCCCCTGTAGTAGATATAGCCCCCCCCCAGTAGTAGATATAGGACCCCCCCCTCCCCAGTAGTAGATATAGGGACCCCCCCACCCCCCAGTAGTTGATATAGGGACCCCACTACCCCCCAGTAGTAGATATAGCCCCCCCCCCCAGTAGTAGATATAGGGACCCCCCACCCCCCAGTAGCAGATATAGCCCCCCCCCCATTAGTAGATATAGGGACCCCACCACCCCCCAGTAGTAAATATAGCCCCCCCCCCCTAGTAGCAGATATAGCCCCCCCCCCCATTAGTAGATATAGGGACCCCCCCACCCCCCAGTAGCAGATATAGCCCCCCCCCCCCCAGTAGTAGATATAGGGACCCCCCCACCACCCAGTAGCAGATATAGCCCCCCCCCCCATTAGTAGATATAGGGACCCCCCCACCCCCCAGTAGTAGATATAGGGACCCCCCACCCCCCAGTAGTTGATATAGTCCCCCCCCCCCTCAGTAGTAGATATACGGACCCCCCCCCCCCCCCAGTAGTAGATATAGGGACCCCCCAGTAGTAGATATAGGGACCCCCCACCCCCCAGTAGTAGATATAGTCCCCCCCCGCCTCAGTAGTAGATATAGGGCCCTCCCCCCCGATAGTAGATATAGGAACACCCCCCACCAGTAGTAGATATAGGGACATAGGGACCCCCCCCCAGTAGTAGATATAGGACCCCCCCCCTCCCCAGTAGTAGATATAGGGACCTCTCTCCCCCCAGTAGTAGATATAGGGACCCCCCACCCCCCAGTAGTCGATATAGGGACCCCCCCACCCCCCAGTAGTCGATATAGGGACCCCCCCACCCCCCAGTAGTAGATATAGCCCCCCCCACCCCTCAGTAGTAGATATAGGGACCCCCACCCCCCAGTAGTAGATATAGGGACCCCCCCACCCCCCAGTAGTAGATATAGGGACCCCCCCGCCTCAGTAGTAGATATACCGACCCCCCCCCCTCAGTAGTAGATATACCGACCCCACCCCAGTAGTAGATATAGGGACCCCCCCACCCCCCAGTAGTAGATATAGCCCCCCCCCCCCAGTAGTTGATATAGGGACCCCCCCACCCCCCAGTAGTAGATACAGTCCCCCCCCCCACCTCAGTAGTAGATATACGGACCCCCCCCAGTAGTAGATATAGCCCCCCCCAGGCCCCAGTAGTAGATATAGCCCCCCCCAGTAGTAGATATAGGGATCCCCCCACCCCCTGTAGTAGATATAGCCCCCCCCCCCAGTAGTCGATATAGACCCCCCCACCCCCCAGTAGTTGATATAGGGACCCCACTACCCCCCAGTAGTAGATATAGCCCCCCCCCCCCCCCAGTAGTAGATATAGGGACCCCCCACCCCCCAGTAGCAGATATAGCCCCCCCCCCATTAGTAGATATAGGGACCCCACCACCCCCCAGTAGTAAATATAGCCCCCCCCCCCCTAGTAGCAGATATAGCCCCCCCCCCATTAGTAGATATAGGGACCCCCCCACCCACCCCCCAGTAGCAGATATAGCCCCCCCCCCCCAGTAGTAGATATAGGGACCCCCCCACCACCCAGTAGCAGATATAGCCCCCCCCCCCATTAGTAGATATAGGGACCCCCCCACCCCCCAGTAGTAGATATAGGGACCCCCCACCCCCCAGTAGTTGATATAGTCCCCCCCCCCCCCTCAGTAGTAGATATACGGACCCCCCCCCCAGTAGTAGATATAGGGACCCCCCCACCCCCTGTAGTAGATATAGCCCCCCCCCAGTAGTAGATATAGGACCCCCCCCTCCCCAGTAGTAGATATAGGGACCTCTCTCCCCCCAGTAGTAGATATAGGGACCCCCCCACCCCCCAGTAGTTGATATAGGGACCCCACTACCCCCCAGTAGTAGATATAGCCCCCCCCCCCCCAGTAGCAGATATAGCCCCCCCCCCATTAGTAGATATAGGGACCCCACCACCCCCCAGTAGTAAATATAGCCCCCCCCCCCTAGTAGCAGATATAGCCCCCCCCCCATTAGTAGATATAGGGACCCCCCCACCCCCCAGTAGCAGATATAGCCCCCCCCCCCCCCAGTAGTAGATATAGGGACCCCCCCACCACCCAGTAGCAGATATAGCCCCCCCCCCCCATTAGCAGATATAGGGACCCCCCCACCCCCCAGTAGTAGATATAGGGACCCCCCACCCCCCAGTAGTTGATATAGTCCCCCCCCCCCCCCTCAGTAGTAGATATAGGGACCCCCCACCCCCCAGTAGTAGATATAGTCCCCCCCCCGCCTCAATAGTAGATATAGGGCCCTCCCCCCCGATAGTAGATATAGGAACACCCCACACCAGTAGTAGATATAGGGACATAGGGATCCCCCCCCAGTAGTAGATATAGGACCCCCCCCCCCCCAGTAGAAGATATAGGGACCTCTCTCCCCCCAGTAGTAGATATAGGGACCCCCCACCCCCCAGTAGTCGATATAGGGACCCCCCCACCCCCCAGTAGTAGATATAGCCCCCCCCACCCCTCAGTAGTAGATATAGGGACCCCCACCCCCCAGTAGTAGATATAGGGACCCCCCCGCCTCAGTAGTAGATATACCGACCCCCCCCCTCAGTAGTAGATATACCGACCCCCCCCCAGTAGTAGATATAGCCCCCCCCCCCCAGTAGTTGATATAGGGACCCCCCCACCCCCCAGTAGTAGATACAGTCCCCCCCCCCACCTCAGTAGTAGATATACGGACCCCCCCCAGTAGTAGATATAGCCCCCCCCAGGCCCCAGTAGTAGATATAGCCCCCCCCAGTAGTAGATATAGGGATCCCCCCACCCCCTGTAGTAGATATAGCCCCCCCCCCAGTAGTCGATATAGGGACCCCCCCACCCCCCAGTAGTTGATATAGGGACCCCACTACCCCCCAGTAGTAGATATAGCCCCCCCCCCCCCAGTAGTAGATATAGGGACCCCCCACCCCCCAGTAGCAGATATAGCCCCCCCCCCATTAGTAGATATAGGGACCCCACCACCCCCCAGTAGTAAATATAGCCCCCCCCCTAGTAGCAGATATAGCAGCCGCCCCAATAGTAGATATAGGGACCCCCCCACCCACCCCCCAGTAGCAGATATAGCCCCCCCCCCATTAGTAGATATAGGGACCCCACCACCCCCCAGTAGTAAATATAGCCCCCCCCCCCCTAGTAGCAGATATAGCCCCCCCCCCATTAGTAGATATAGGGACCCCCCCACCCACCCCCCAGTAGCAGATATAGCCCCCCCCCCCCAGTAGTAGATATAGGGACCCCCCCACCACCCAGTAGCAGATATAGCCCCCCCCCCCATTAGTAGATATAGGGACCCCCCCACCCCCCAGTAGTAGATATAGGGACCCCCCACCCCCCAGTAGTTGATATAGTCCCCCCCCCCCCCTCAGTAGTAGATATACGGACCCCCCCCCCAGTAGTAGATATAGGGACCCCCCCACCCCCTGTAGTAGATATAGCCCCCCCCCAGTAGTAGATATAGGACCCCCCCCTCCCCAGTAGTAGATATAGGGACCTCTCTCCCCCCAGTAGTAGATATAGGGACCCCCCCACCCCCCAGTAGTTGATATAGGGACCCCACTACCCCCCAGTAGTAGATATAGCCCCCCCCCCCCCAGTAGCAGATATAGCCCCCCCCCCATTAGTAGATATAGGGACCCCACCACCCCCCAGTAGTAAATATAGCCCCCCCCCCCTAGTAGCAGATATAGCCCCCCCCCCATTAGTAGATATAGGGACCCCCCCACCCCCCAGTAGCAGATATAGCCCCCCCCCCCCCCAGTAGTAGATATAGGGACCCCCCCACCACCCAGTAGCAGATATAGCCCCCCCCCCCCATTAGTAGATATAGGGACCCCCCCACCCCCCAGTAGTAGATATAGGGACCCCCCACCCCCCAGTAGTTGATATAGTCCCCCCCCCCCCCCTCAGTAGTAGATATAGGGACCCCCCACCCCCCAGTAGTAGATATAGTCCCCCCCCCGCCTCAATAGTAGATATAGGGCCCTCCCCCCCGATAGTAGATATAGGAACACCCCACACCAGTAGTAGATATAGGGACATAGGGATCCCCCCCCAGTAGTAGATATAGGACCCCCCCCCCCCCAGTAGAAGATATAGGGACCTCTCTCCCCCCAGTAGTAGATATAGGGACCCCCCACCCCCCAGTAGTCGATATAGGGACCCCCCCACCCCCCAGTAGTAGATATAGCCCCCCCCACCCCTCAGTAGTAGATATAGGGACCCCCACCCCCCAGTAGTAGATATAGGGACCCCCCCGCCTCAGTAGTAGATATACCGACCCCCCCCCTCAGTAGTAGATATACCGACCCCCCCCCAGTAGTAGATATAGCCCCCCCCCCCCAGTAGTTGATATAGGGACCCCCCCACCCCCCAGTAGTAGATACAGTCCCCCCCCCCACCTCAGTAGTAGATATACGGACCCCCCCCAGTAGTAGATATAGCCCCCCCCAGGCCCCAGTAGTAGATATAGCCCCCCCCAGTAGTAGATATAGGGATCCCCCCACCCCCTGTAGTAGATATAGCCCCCCCCCCAGTAGTCGATATAGGGACCCCCCCACCCCCCAGTAGTTGATATAGGGACCCCACTACCCCCCAGTAGTAGATATAGCCCCCCCCCCCCCAGTAGTAGATATAGGGACCCCCCACCCCCCAGTAGCAGATATAGCCCCCCCCCCATTAGTAGATATAGGGACCCCACCACCCCCCAGTAGTAAATATAGCCCCCCCCCTAGTAGCAGATATAGCAGCCGCCCCAATAGTAGATATAGGGACCCCCCCACCCACCCCCCAGTAGCAGATATAGCCCCCCCCCCCCAGTAGTAGATATAGGGACCCCCCCACCACCCAGTAGCAGATATAACCCCCCCCCCCATTAGTAGATATAGGGACCCCCCCACCCCCCAGTAGTAGATATAGGGACCCCCCACCCCCCAGTAGTTGATATAGTCCCCCCCCCCCCCCCTCAGTAGTAGATATACGGACCCCCCCACCCCCCAGTAGTAGATATAGCCCCCCCCCCAGTAGTAGATATAGGGACCCCCCAGTAGTAGATATAGTCCCCCCCCCGCCTCAGTAGTAGATATAGGGCCCTCCCCCCCGATAGTAGATATAGGAACACCCCCCACCAGTAGTAGATATAGGGACATAGGGACCCCCCCCCAGTAGTAGATATAGGACCCCCCCCTCCCCAGTAGTAGATATAGGGACCCCCCACCCCCCAGTAGTAGATATAGGGACCTCTCTCCCCCCAGTAGTAGATATAGGGACCCCCCACCCCCCAGTAGTCGATATAGGGACCCCCCCACCCCCCAGTAGTAGATATAGCCCCCCCCACCCCTCAGTAGTAGATATAGGGACCCCCACCCCCCAGTAGTAGATATAGGGACCCCCCCACCCCCCAGTAGTAGATATAGGGACCCCCCCGCCTCAGTAGTAGATATAGTCACCCCCCCCTCAGTAG